>NW_025999900.1:26876994-26923800 GCF_001458135.2 Marmota marmota marmota | reverse complement strand
GAGAGAGAGAGAGAGAGAGAGAGAGAGAGAGAGAGAGAGAGAGAGAGAGAACAGGGAAAGAAAGAAGAAAAGAAAGAAGTCAGGGTGAGTTGTGGAGTTGTGTTGAGAGAGAGAGGCCAGCCATGAATCCAGGCAGTCACAGGAACATGGAAATCCTGAAAAGGCCTGAGCTTTTAGATAAAAATGGCTGCTTTCCTCATACACAGACATCAACCTTACCTATGTTCAAGTTTATCTATCTGTTAGCTGGATGTCCTATCTCTGGATCAGAACACCAGAATTCTTATGAATTTAGAGGGCTCTGTAGGAGTTTTATTAGCTTACATACTTAAATTTAAAAGCCTCTGATTAATCATAATTATTGTTTTAGAGTGAGTCTGAAGTTTTTATGAAGAAGGTCAACCATACTTGGAATATACTTTCTTATTTTCAGAGTGTCCTGAATGTCATAAGGAATAAATTATCTGGATTTGCATATGCTGAAGGGGTAGTGATGCTATATTGATAATCATCACACAGAGAGGTAACAAGCATGTTAGACATTTCTATATGCATTATATTAAATTTTTTGCATTTTGTATAAAGAGTCCTGAAAATTAGTTCTGGATGTGTATAATAAAAGAACATTGTGATATCAAGAATAATTATCATTATTTTCCAAGTGACATTATAGTATGCAATTAAAATGACAATATTTTGCATGATCTGACAGAATTTATTGTCATGGACACTATATCATATCAGGAAAAAACCTAATATTTAGCATCAATGTAAAAATACTGAAATATTTAGAGCAAATATTAGATTTTTTTCTGGAATGAACAACTATTATGATGTCATCATAATGGAATGTGTTGCAAAAGGAAGAAGTGTACTTTTGGCTGAATTCACAGGGAATGTTGATGGTATTCATCAAGCATGAAGTAAGGGAACAAAATTTCTATCTCTGTCCCCTCCTCCATGAAATATCTTCTGTGTGTTCAGTGCTTCCTTTGAAGTCAATATATGATCTTTGCTTTAATCCATTTTTAAAGTTTCCTTTGAAGTCAGTGGGAACTCATGCCTGGAAGAGAGGGAAGTGGCAGAGGATTGGGTACCTGCTGGGGAAGAGGGACTGGCCTAATCATCACCAGAAAATAATATTTATTGATTGCTCTCTTGTGCTTGATATATTAGGCTCCACACCAAAGTGACTTTTATAGTAGTCTGATTCATTTCCTAGTAGTATGCTTTTAAAATGACCAAAATCAGTAACTTATTTTCAGAATAGTTTTTTTTTTTTTGTCTCAAATGGTTGGGGAAAATCATATTTATAACAATTATTTGATCTTGACAAGCTCACAAACATTGTTTCACTTAAGTGAATTTTCCAGATAATTCATCTTATGAAATTACTTCAGACTGTACTGCTTCTTTTTAAAATCTCTTAAACAATTTGGAACAAAGTAGGAAGTTAATTAATTTTCACTTTGCCCACCTTATTTTGCTGCTGTCAGTTGTCTTCTAGGATATAAGGTCTTTGTTTCTACTCTGCCCTCTCATTTTTTTTTTTTTAACCCAGAGTTGCCTGAAGTAGGGCAGGAGGCCTCAGATCTAATATCTATATATCTTTCCTTTGATATAAGATACAAAAAACTGTCCCTTCTGTCATTTCCTTTTCTTGTCCTCATCTTGCCCTGTTCCTTACTTCCGATCCCTCCTCTCCTTGGGCTTCCTGATTCTTTTCCTTTCCCCTTTTATCTACTCTCATGATGTCATACCCTTGGAAGAGCAGAGAATGCCTCCATCAGTGTTTGACATGTAAACTTTGATGGCAGGCTTGAGCTCTGCATCTCAGATTAGATCTTGATCCAGATGCCTCTCAGAATGTCAAATTCAAATGTCACTTTAAAACTGCTCAGAGATCAGGCCAAGAACTTTATTTTCAGTGTCTGTGAGTGGCATCACCTTCTCTCTAGCTTCCATCTAGACTGAAAAATTTGTTAATTGCCCTTGATACTTCGTCCTTGTCACTTATAGTCATGTATTAAACCCTGTCACATCTGCCTTAGAAATTCATGATCTATCCATCTTCTCCACTCTTCCTGGCCCCCTGCTTCATCCAACTTCTTATCACATCTTAGGGATGACTACAGCTGCCTCCTTTCTGGTTTTTCAGTGCAAACTTGTCTGCACACTGTTGTCTTCCTAAAATTTGAAGCCTTTTTGCTCAGGCATAAGAACCCCCTTTTAGTCTCCATGGAGTATCTAAAACCTCTTATAATTCGATCTGGCATTCTAACTCCTTTTTCATTCTGTCGTTAGAAATGTACTTAGCAAATGTTTGTGTATCCTTGAAGGCTAGGGGGACTGTCTCTTCCATGAAACACTTCCCCATGTCTTCAGGTTGTCATTTGTCACTTCTCTGGGTTCTTCACACTGTTTTTTCCTCACTATTAGTATTTGGCCAGGTGATCTGTGATGGCCTGTTTTTATGAATCCCCCGTACCAGAATGAAAGCTCCTAGAGAGTGTACTTTATAGTTCTTTCTTTCTTTCTTTTTAAATATTTTTTTTAGTTGTCAATGGATCTTTTATTTATTTATAAGCAGTGCTGAGGATCAAACCCAGGGCCTCACACATGCCAGGCAAGCACTGTACCACTGAGCCACAACTCCAGTCCATTGTTATTTCTGTTTCAATTTCTATCCTAACACTTAACTCAGATTGGTTACAAATCATTAAATATTTGGTGAATGAATAGATGAGTGAAGATTTTTAAAAAATTTTTTATTAGTTGCTCAAAACATTACAATGATCTTGACATATCATACATTTGATTCAAATGGGGTACTGCCGCAGTCTGGCTGGGCACAAAATCACGAGCCACCACACAGCTTGTAGATTCAAACAGCAACTCTTTATTCCCGAACTCACACCAGCCGTATACAAACACGTTCTGGGGAAATCCACGTTCTCTGCCCAAATCCACGTTCTCTGCCCAAAATCCTCCACTGGGCTTCTGTCTCCCAAAATATACTCTGAGAACTCAAGGGGAACTCAGGCAGCAGGATACACCCTATTCCCAGCAGGAATAATCTTAAACCTTAAACCTGGAACCTAAACTGGGAACGCCCTAAACATGATTATCTTAAACCGGGAACACCCTAATCCGCCTTGGTCCTTGAGCAAGGTCACCTACATTCAATGTCACTGCAACATGGGGTACGCTGGCAAGGAAATTGTCATACCTACTTGGCTAATGGCTCCCAGCAGGGTACGTAATCTTAATCTTATTTTTCCACGTGTACAGATTGCAGGATCACATTGGTTATACAGCCACGTTTATACATCGGGCCATACTAGTGTCTATTGTATTGTGCTGCCCTTCCTATCCCCCCTCCCCTCCCCTCTCCTCTTTCTACCCAATCTACCGTGACACGTGTCTCTCTCTCTCTTTTTTCTTCCCCCTCACACCATCTTATATGTAATTTTGCATAACAATGAGGGTCACCTACCATCTTCGTACAATTCCCCTTCTCTCTCCCATTCCCACGCACCTCTCCCTCTCGTCCCTATTTAATGGCAATCTTCTTCTCATGTTCTTCCTCCCTGCTCTGTTTTGAGTGGCCCCCCCCTTATATCAAAGAAGACATTCTGCATTTGTTTTTTAGGGATTCGCTAGCTTCACTTAGCATAATCTGCTCTAATACCATCCATTTCCCTGCAAATGCCATGATACTGTTTTTTTTTTTTTAGTGCTGAATAATATTCCATTGTGTATAAATGCCACATTTTTTTTTTTTATCCATTGGATGAGTGAAGATTTTGAGAGATCTTTTTTGTTTATATTTGGGATTTAAGTTGTATTTTATATTATTAAAGTAGATGGTTCAAATTATAATAAAATGTTTAAATAGATTTTCCTTTCAGGAGGCATATAGATAGGAAAGATATTAATTTTTTGCTTTTCATAAGGAAAAACAGTTCTAGCATACTGAGTGTGGCTTAGTGGAAGGAAAGGAAAGTGCTGGTCTTTAGTGATGTTCCTAAACTCTTCTATCATCTTCAAAATTACCTACTGCTAGAGTCCTTGTTACACAAGAAAAGCAGCTCCCTCTCATTAAAACCACTGAAGTCAAGTGTGGAGAGAAGACTTCTACTTCAGGGTTTTCACTTTTGACAATTGCTGAAGAAATTTCAGTTAAGACCCTCTTTAAAAAGACTTTTTAACAGGCCTTATAAATCAACCAAACAAATTCCCAAAGTCTTAATTTAGAAAATGATAGTCCAGTGGGAGAAACATGAATTCAGAGTACCTAATCTATGATAGGAACAAGAAACTTTTTAAGCACTATAGAAAATATCAATAAGACCTTCCTTTTGAAGAGAAACTTGATTCTAATTTTAGTCATGTTTCTGGGAAGTGGTGGAGAGAGAAAATAATTTATATAGGTAATTTAAAAATCTAGTAGGAGCATCTGACTTTATTTAATAAATACATAGAAGGAAAGTATTCTTTGGTTCCATTGTTTGGGCCATTAAAGGGGGGAGAGACTATAATCTGGAGGCAGAGTAGTAGGGGAATAAAGAGACAATATAAAGCTTGTGTTAAAGGGAAAGGCTGGGAGGGGAGATCAATCCCCAAAGAAGAGGCCAGCATCTTTTGCTTCTGTGGTTGCTCCCTGATTGTCTCATAAATATTCTGTTTTTGGACTTTGCTTCATTGTCCCTCCCTTTCTTCTAATTTCACCTCATCTGACTCAAATCATCCTCCAATGGCATGTCTACCTAAGCCCCCTCAGATTCTTCTTTCAGTTTTGAATCAGTCTTTCTCCTGGTCTCTGCTTTCAAAACCCTACTTGCCCCAGGTCCAGGGTCCCACTCACTGTGTGATCTCATCTCTTCTCTTTCTTTGCCCAAAAGAATGAAAATTTCTGTTTATGTCCAGCTCAGTAAAGTCTTAGCTTACCTTTATTGTGTTATTTATCCTTATCTGTGAAAAGGGGAATTAGTAGTACATACTTATAAAATTGTGAGTCACTCAGCAGGTTCTCAGCAAATATTTATTTTCTTCCTTCCCTGGTTCCCCTCTCCTGACCTCATGGTGCTGAGGATTGACCCCAGGGCATTGCTTATGCTTGTGGGGCACTCTACCACTGCGCTGCATCACAGTGTCCTCTTTTGCTTTTTTGCTACTATTTCCATTCCATTACTTCTCTGCTGATATCAGTGCTCTTCAATCCTCTTGCCAACTAATCCATCTTCTGGGAATTTGCCTCTGGAATTCTGCCTGGAGTCATCCCCTGTGTCTGAGTATATGGTTTCAGAGGAAGGCTCTGAGAGGAGGACATCTCTGTACCAGCTTTAAAATCAGACATGACAGGCTCACATCTTGGTCCTACCATTTAGTTGCTGTGTGAGCTTTGGGCAGGTTGCATACTCACTTGTGGCCTAATTTCCTAACAATAATTATTTCTACTTCACAGGTTAGAGTGAAGATTAAATGAACTACATGAAAAGTTTAGTATGAAACCCAGCACATTTTAAGTACTCAATAAATGCTATTATTAGGTACTTAAATTTAGAAAATGTGTTGAGTGTCTTAAGATTCATGACACAATATTCTCAATGCCCCATCCTCATATTCTGATCTCAGAAGGAAAGTTTGGCAGGATTTAAGTGCCTATTAGAATAGTGTGTCAAGTGCAGACCCTTGATACATGCTTGCTGGGTTTCACTACCTGTGTTAGAAGGAGAGTGTGGAAGTGTGTGGTAGCTTTGTTATTCATGGGAGAGAAACCCTACCAATTGGAGGAAAACCCAGGTAAGAGGGACCATTGCCAGGATCTGGATATGGTTGCCTGGAAAAGGAAAGAGGTGACAGCTGGGCTGGAGTGGAGTGACAAAGGGTGCTGCTGCCACCACCTGCATGTTTTTGGTATCTTCACTGGCTTCACTCTTTCCACACCAGCTCTGAACTTCCTGAGAGCACCAGAACCTACACCCCCACTTTAAAAAGAACCCCTCCAAAAAGAACAACAACAAACCCAAACATTTTTTTACAAAGATCATGCTTCATTCTGGAATTACAGGTAGAATTTTGAGATTCTACTCAGGGGGACAGATTTCAGGGTTATTTTTGTTTGTTTGTTTTTCAGCGAAAAAATAATAAGAGAGGCTTAAGATGAAACTACTTCAAGTACCAGCAAAATGTTATTTAGGAATGCAAAAACAACAATGGTCTTAAATAAACTTTAAAAGAATATTTATTTGTCAAAAATAATATCAAATACTTGCTTCAGGAATAGATTGGTGCTCTTTACTGGGGAAACAAGGCAGGACTGTGTGAACCTAAAGGTACTATGTTACTTTCTATTCTAGTCTGAAAGTGTAATTAAATTATCTTTCAAGGGAATGTATTATTTTCTAGAATGATTTAGTTTCTGAAACCTATAATTTACTGTATACTCTAAGACTGAAGCAGCATATCTAAATTTGACCAGTCCCAGAAAATCCATTATCCTTGCCTGGTGACATTATGGTGGAGTTATATCATGTGACATTTGATACATATGAATTCAACCAGGACCATTTGGAAAGAAATTTAAATTTCACATACCAATTCACACAATAAGCCTGTACCGGCCCTAAGAACTCCTGGGAATAGGAGGTATGATTTTGATTTTTCTTAGTTGATCTCAGCTCCTTTGAGCCTTCCATTCAGGAACATCTCTTTGAGGTAAAAAATGATTCTGGTGTTTAAACATGGTCCTGAGTGCAAGCCAGTTCATTCATGTATTGCTTAACCAAGAATGGTTAAATAGATGATCATCCTCTATTTTACCCATATAGGAAAACATATGGGTAAAATTTTCATGCGTATTTTTCAAAATGAGACTTTTACCTTGAGAAAATGAAATGCAGAATCTCATTCCACCATTAGTTGCCTTTTATATCTCCTATTCCACACCCCTCCCCCAGACCATGTTTTCTTCTTTAGAAGTGACCAGGCTGTTGAGGGCTGGTTCATGATCAGGAAATCATGTGGTATTCAGTGCTGAAATTAGAAGCACTTGATTAGGAGTTAATGCCTCCTAACCAAAGGCTGAGGTTTGGAGAATGCTAGGAAGGAACAAAATCCCTTAATTAGTGAAATCAGACTACAGGCCCAAGAAATCTTTGGTCATTGTTTTCTCTTCTTGCTAGAATAGGGGAAGAGTGCTTTCTTTCTCTCCTAGGGTAATTCTCATCATACCAGAGCAATAGGAAGAATCTCTAGGGTACAGATTTTGTGTCTTGCATTGCCCTAATTTGTAAAGTATTCAGGATATTTTTAATTCATTAGAAGAATTCTCATGGGGGAGTAGGGAGTAAAAGCTGGGAGATTCTAAAGTTGTCACCTCATGTTTTATTGCTGTTGCTTAGTGAATTGGGGAATAGAGAGGCAAAGCCTAGCTGATAATGGCTTTCTACAAGAAGTCACAGAACCATAGAATTTTGATAATAGAAGGAACCTTAAATTGTATTTATTGTTTTAGATGTGTGAAATTATTTAAGGTGAAAATGCATGATGAAGAACCTCAGTTTTCTGGCCCCAGGCTAGTGTGCCTTACAATGCCTGAGGAACTGGTTTTGCCTGTTTTGTGATAATAAGGGCCCCACCCTTCAATGAGCTGCTTGAAAAGGGGAGAACAAAGTCCACATTATTGTTACTTTGTTTTAGTTTTAGGGAGCATGATTGTTATTGGCAAAGTGCCAAGTGAACATGAACTCTGAAAACATTTTGTGCTTCTATTGCTGAAGTGAGGAAGGGTTGGAATGCAGTGAGTTAGGATGGGTAAAGGAGCATGGATGATGCTTATGATGAAACCCACAGTTGCAAAAACTGATTCCACTTATGGTAATGGATGCTTATGGAATTTATGGGGGTTTTATGAATCTCCCATGCTTTGATTTGTTTGACCTTAGGGAGCTCTACAAGAAGCAAGTTTAAAAAGATAAATAGCTCTAGACTTTCTCAGTAATTTACCTGTCATGATACTATCAATAGTCTTGCTTTAATTTCACCTACAGTAAGATTCCTGTAGCCTCATAACACCCTGGAAAGAATGTGTGGGCCTAAGAAACATTTTCTGAGGGGAAAAAGCAGCAGCCATTATGTAAGGTTAAAAGCCTTTATTTAAATATTTACTTTGATTCAACCTTTGAAGTCCCAGAGTTTAAGTCCTATGGCCATAAAAAGAGACATTCTTCTCCTTTATTTTTTGATGGAACTGGTTTGAATGAAGTTTATTAAGATTATTATTTTTTTACTTGCAACTAGTAGCTCTATGTTTTTTTTAAAAGTATTTAATTACTTTCATTGACCCATAAACTTATACCTATTTATGAGGTACTATGCGCTATTTCAATACATGTGTATATTGCATAATGTTAAAATCAGAGTAAACACATCTATCTCATTAAACATTTATCATTTCTTTATATCAGACATTTATAATAATTTTTTTGGCTTTTGAAAATATGCAGTGTGTTATCCTTATCTGTAGTCACCCTACTGTGCAATAAGACACCAGAATTTACTTCTCTTAACTATAATTTTGTACCCACTAGTCAACTTTTCTCCCTCCCTTTTATTTACCTCCCTACTGTCCCAGCCTCTGATAACCACTATCTTAGCTCTCAACTTCCATGAGATGGTCTTTTGCTATTAAAATAGCATGTTCTATACCCAAAAGGACTAAATTTTGTTTAGGCACTGATGTATAAGGGACTTTTTTTCTGTACTATTGTCTATTGGATCTATAGTTGTTTGCTAAGACCTAGATGTCTCTTCTAAGTGACACATGACCAGGTGCTTGACTGTGAACTTTATTAAAGCAAGTGAGGGATTAAGTGTGAAGAATCTACAATGGCTAAATGTTAACGTAAAGCAACAGGCAATAACACACATCATCTCATATTCAATTTCTAGTGCTTCCTGATAAGAAAGTCATGACACCCCTTTGCTGAAGTATATCTGCTCTTGTCTTATTCAGATCTTTTCTGATATCCTAGTCTTCAGCTTTTCTTTTTCTGCCTTGAAGAACTTATTTCCCTTGTACCAGACTTTTATTATCAACTAGGAAAAGCTTAGTGTCTTTAGCAGCAATAGCTGAAAGTTCATACTCTTTCTCTAAATATCTCTGTACCTACATGCTTCTGTACAAATATGTGAATATCAGCCAACTGAGAGAAGAGGAATGCTTTCCTCCAAAGCATGTACTTTGGATTGTTCCCAACCATGGAGTAGTAGAGAAAGCAGCTGTATGGTCCACTTGGACTCTGATTGGGAAGAAAGCAACTACTCAGTGGCCTAAAGCCACTTCTTCTCCACAGAAGTCCCTGAATCTATGTATAATACCCCTGGGCTAAAGCCAGCAAGTGTTTACTTGGATATTATGGAACTCACTGGTAGTTAGATAGCTTTTCCACCCATTTTTTGGGTGAGCTAAATCAGAATAAATTAGTATTTGTGTACAAATGACTTTGTCATAAATTTTATTCTCAAATATAGCTCAGTAGTTTTACTAGCTTTCTGATTGTCTGATGTTCTGCTTTAATTATGCCTTCTGTAAATGAGTAAAAATAGAAGGAGAGAGAAGAAAGAAGAGGTCAAAAGAAACAGCAGTGTGAGGAGAGGACAAGATGAGGAATGGGGAGAAGAGAGAGGGAGAAGAAGAAAGAGGGAGAGCACATGAGAGCGCAGGGGGAGATGACAAAGAAAAAGAATGTCTGAAAGTAGGGAAAAGATTTAAAAGGAGATTTCATTTTCTACTGGATTAGGTTGATAATTTAGAAATTAACCCCATTATTCAACAATATCCCTGAAAATTAAGACAATACTTTTTAACTACATGTTTATAAATAGAAATATATATGTCAGACTTTAAGATATATCATAGGAGGATTTGGCTATCTTCCAGAATATAATTCAAGAGCAGAAAATCTTTAAGATTCTAGCTTAAGAGCTAGAAAACATCCCAGTTTAGTTTTTCCCTTTCCCAGCAGAAATTGAAGCACAGGGATGTTAAGAGACTTTACTAGAGGTTACCAGCTAGTCAGAGGCAATGCAGGGATTAGACACAATTCTTTGGACTTGTATTTCATGTGCTTTGTACTATACCCTGGAAACATGTGAGTATATAAATGTCAGAAAACTGACAATAGCTGAGAGACTCTAGAAAAAAAAAAAAAAGGATTGGTTGCAATTGCGTTTGAGGTTAAGTAAGGAGAGGATGATGTGTCTGCAGCAGGAAGCCTGTGATGGAGCAGCCTAGGGTCTAAATCCTGCTAGAGGAATCTGGTGAGAAAAGATACTGTCTTCTTCCAGGAATAAATCACTGACCTTTAGTTTCTGATGGGAGTGACAATGAATACTGAATCTTCTAACCAAAGGAATGATGAGTGGACACGGCTGATATCATTTACATCTTTTGTCTGACTGGGAAAATTAGAGACCTGGAGAGTATAAGGCATCTTGGTGAGGTTGTTTGAGAAGGAAGTGCAGAGAAAGAAAACTCTGGAGATGTCTGAGATTTATCATATTGACTCTTCAGTCTGCTATTTGCCCTTTGCCTGCCAGCTGTATGCAGATAAGTAGAAGGTATTCAAGACTATTTGTAGAGCAGCAGCTCACAAAGAACTTATAATAGGTATTGCCATTGATTGATGAAAACAAAAGTATGGTTCACAAAGAAAGATTTACTCACATTTCAGTCATGAAGCCAACTCATATTCATATTTCTGAAACTTCTTCCTGGCCCTTAGGATTATGTGTATTTATAAAAACATATGTAAACAGTATTTTTATGCAAATATAATCATACTATACATTTTGTTTTGTAGTCTCCTTCAATTAAAATTTGTCACTTTAATTGAATCCAAAAATCTAATAGGCAGGTGACAAATTAATCTTTTACTTTCTTTTTTAAGCTTTACTTTTATCAATCAACTGAATTCAAGTATAATTTATGCTAATAAATTGCTCATTTTAAATATATACTTCAATGAATTTTGACAAATATAAAGAACTCTTATAATTCAGTGATATGAAAACAACCCAGTGAAAATGGGCAAAAGATTGAAAAGATTCTTTACAAAAGAAGGGATTTTTGCATTTGGTTCCACCAGTTTTCACTTCTTATTATTTGAAAATCTGTCAAGAGTTTGAAATTCTATTTGATTATTATATCCTCCTATGAATTGACTCTATTATCATTATCATGTCCCTTTTGCCTCTTGGTATAGTTCTTTTCTTTGTACTGAAGTCCGTTTGTCTGAAATTGTTGGGAAAGATATAAAAACGGCAGCAGCACCCCAGAGAAAAACCCCAACATGGCGTCTAACGACCTTCTTTCTCCTCTTTTTTCTTTCACTGGCATGAAACGTTCCCACCAGCGCCAATGTTCAAATCCTGCGGGTGGGAAACCTTAGCCCCAATAAGAATTAACTTCTTGGGCTCCGGAACTGACATATGGAAGAGCTTGCCAATAAACGGCTGACCCGTTATCTACCTCAGCCCTGCCACCTCTCCTTAGATCTATATAAACCCACAGCCTTTTGTAATAAAGCGGAACCTCTCCAGTGATTTGTGTCCTGTGGTGTCCTCCATTCGTAGTGCGGTGCGGCGTCTTACAGAAATGGGTGTAGACTCTAGGTTTCTTATGTTATATATCTTTATTTTCATTCTTTTACTGTTAATCTGTGACTTTATATTGAAAGTAAGTTTCTTATAGACAGACCATGGGTTTTCCAATACTAATAATCTCTGCTTTTTAATTGGAATATTTAACCAGTTTATGTTTAAAGTAATTATTGAAATGGTTAGATTTAAATTTATTTAAATAAATATTTTTTTCATTTATTTTCTGTTTATTCTTTGTTCTCTTTTCCTGATTTATTTTGGTTTGAGTATTTAGTATTATTTTATTTTAGTACACTTAAGTTAGTGTTGAGTATTATTTTATATAATCTATCTTTCTGTATTTGCTGTATAACTTTATTTCTCTAAGATTTACAAAATGCATCTTTAGCTTATCACAGTTTATCTTCTAATATTACTATACCACTTCATGTATAATGTAAGAATTTAACAATCTTCAATTTCTTCCCTCCTGGTCCTTGTGCTATTGTTGTCATATATTTTATTTCCATATATGTTGTTAATCCTACAACAAATTGTTAATATTTTTCTTTAAATAGTTAATTTTATCTTAAAGTCATTTACAAAAATTTATTCTTATTAGTTATACATGACAGTAGAATATATTTTGACATACCATACATACATGGAGTATAACTTTCCATTGTTGTGGTTATACATGATATGGAGTAACACTGGTCATGTATTCATATATGAACATAGAAAAGTTATGTTTAATTCATTCTACTGTCTTTCCCATTCCCATTCTTTCCTTCCTCCCACTCCCCCTGTCCAATCTGGTGACCATCCACTCCTCACTCCCCCGCTGCCTGTTGTGACTCAGCATCTGCACATCAGAAAGAAAATTCAACCTTTGGTTTTTTGGGGATTGGTTATTTCACTTAATATGATAGGCTCCAATTCTATCCATATACTGGCAAATGCCATAATTTCATTCTTTATGGCTGAGTAATATTCCATTGTGTATATGTACCACATTTTCTTTATCCATTCATCTATTGAAAGGCACCTAGGTTGATTCCATAGCTTAGCTTTGGTGAATTGAGCTGCTATAAACATTGATCTCACTGTGTCACTACACTGTGCTTATTTTAAGTCCTTTGGATATATACTGAGGAGTGGGATAACTGGGTCAAATGGTGGTTCAATTCCAAATTTCTGAGGAATGTCCATACTTCTTCCCAGAGTGGTTGCACCAATTTGCAGTCCCACCAGCAATGTATGAGCATATCTTTTCTCCAACACCCTTCCAACATTTATTGTTGCTTCTATTCTTTATAATTGTCATTGTGACTAGAGTAAGATCAAATCTCAGTGTAGTTTTAATTTGCATTTCTCTAACTGCTAGAGATATTGAACATTTTTTCATATATTTGTTGACCATTGGTATTTTTTCTTCTATGAAATGTCTGTTAAGTTCCTTTGCCTACTTATTGATAGGGTTATTTGTTATATTGGGGTTAAGTTTTTGAGTTCTTTATATATCCTGGAGATTAATGCTATATCTGAGTTGTGTGTGGTAAAGATTTTCTCCCATTCTCTCTCTTCATGTTCTCGATTGCTTCCTTTGCTGTGAAGAAGCTTTTTAGTTTGATATAATCCCATTTATAGATTTTTTTTTGTTGTTCCAGGAATTGAACCCAGGACACTTGACCACTGAGCCACATCCCCAGCTCTATTTTTTATTTTATTTAGAGACACAGTCTCATTGAGTTGCTTAGCATCTCGCCATTGCTGAAGCTGTCTTTGAACTTGTGAGCCTCCTATCTTAGCTCCATTTATTGATTCTTCTTTTTTAAATGATTATTTTATTTATTTTTATGTGGTGTTAAGGATCAATCCCAGTGCCTCACACATGCTAGGCAAGCACTCTGCCACTGAGCCACAGCCCCAGACCCCCCATTTGTTGATTCTTGATTTTACTTCTTGCATCTTAAAGTCATTTTTAATGGGAGAAACATGTATTCATATACTTTAGGCCTTCTTTATCTGTAGGCTCAGTATCACAGATTCAATCAACTGCAGATTGTAAATATTTGGGAATAAATTGCATCTATACTAAAAATGTACATACATTTTTTCTTGTCACTATTCCCTAAATAATATAATGACATTTTATATATTTGCATTGCATTAGATATTATAAGTAATCTAGAATTATTTAAAATATACAGTAAGATATAAATAGGTTCTATGCAAATATTATACCATTTTACATAAGGGACTTGATATTTTGTTTCTGTAGGGGTGGGGGTATTATGGAAACAATCCCTCATGGATCTTGAGGGACATCTATATATCTTTATAATTGCCATTTTTAATGCTCTTCATGCCATAATAGAACTATATTTCTATTATGTATTATTTAACTTCTGCTTAAATAACTTCCTTTTACATTTTTTATAAGTGATAAATTTTCTTAGCTTTATTTGTCTAAAAAAGAATTGTTTTTGAAAGGTGTTTTCACTGGATATGGAATTCTCAGTATTTTTATTTTTGTGTATTAAAATTGCCATTGTGTTTACTTCTGTTTTGCATTAGTTTCTGACAAGAAACCTGTGATCATGTATTATTTATTCTTTATTCTCCCTCCAGCACTGCTTATGAATGTATTCTTTTTATTTTATTTTGGGGGTATCAGGGATTGAACTCAGGGGCATCCAATCACTGATCCACACCCCCAGTCCTATTTTGTGTTTTATTTAGAGAAAGGGTCTCACTGAGTTGCTTAGCACCTTACTGAGGCTGAGGCTGGCTTTGAACTTGCGATCCTCCTGCCTCAGCTTCCAGAGCTTCTGGGATTACAGGCGTGCATCACTGCACCTGGCTATAAATCTATTCTTTTTTGTTGTTTTTAAATTCTTTTTTTAGTTGTAGATGGACACAGTACTTTTACTTATTTATTTTATGTGGTGGTTAGACTTGAACCCAGTGCCTCACACATGTTAGGCAAGTACTCTGCCACTGAGCTACAGCCCCAGCCCCTATAAATGTATTCTTTGGCGTGGGTTTTCAGTGATTTGATTATGTGCCTTTGTGTGGTTTTCTTGTTTATCTTCCTTGGATTTCATTGACTTTCTTGACTTTCTGGGAATGTTTTCCATAAGAAATAGGAATTTTTTCTAAATATTTCTAAAATTTTCCATTTTTTTCTCTGATCCCCTTTTTCTTCGGGATTTCAAATATACATATGTTAGACTCCAGTTTCTGTCTCCTCAATTCAATGAGACCATGAATTTTCTATGGGTTTCCCCACCTTGCACTATGATCTGGAATTTGCATCTAGAAAAAAATCTTGTATGTTGGTCTTTCTCACCGCTCCTCTCCTCTCCCCTTCACTCCCCTCCTCTCATCTCCCCTCTACTTTTCTCTCCTCCTCCTCCTCCTCCTTCTTCTTCTTCCTCTTCTTCCTCTTCTTCCTCCTTCTCTTCCCCCTCCCTCCTCTTCTTGGTTGATCTGATTTATTTTCCCTTTCTCGGAAATCAGTCATGCTGCTGTCTGTGGTCTGGTAGGTAAAGACCAAAACTGAGATCAAGATGAGGAGAGGCACCAAATGTAGAAATTTAAGAAAGGATCCATCTTAAGGGTCATTCAAATGCAAGGTCAGTCTTCAAGAGGAATACTCCCTTAAATTTTGCAACTCAGAACCTTTCTTATTTCATCACAGTTGCAGCCCTGCTGAAAACAGTTGCTTATACATTTTATCCAGTTTTCCTTTTGTTTATAGTGTGTATTAGTCAGGGTTCTCCAGAGGAACAGAATCAACAGGAAGTATGATTATAAAAAAGGGATTTATTAGGTTAGTGTATGTGACCAGAAGCTGGATAATCCACAACAGCAGTCTACAGATTGGAGAGCTGGAAGAATCAGTAGCTGTGCAGTCCAAGAGGCTGATGCCCCAGAAAAAAAGGGATCAATGGTGCTACCCTAATTGGAGACCAAAGGCTTCTAGAAAATTCCTGGAGAATCACTGACAGAGTCTGCTTTGGAAGAGTAAAGAAGTGAGAGTCCTATATTATCAGAGGATTGCAGTAGCAATCAAGAATCCATTCAAGAAGAATGGAGCTTGCATCTGCTGTTGCTTCTTTGTTCTTCCAACTTATTTTTTTAAAATTTAGTTTTAGTTGTAGATGGACACAATACCTTTATTTAATTAATTATTATTATTATTTTTACATGGTGCTGAAGTTTGAACCCAGTGCCTCACACATGCTAGGCAAGTGCTCTACCGCACAGCTATAGCCCCAGCCCATTGTTTTACTAACTTTTATTCCATCCAAGCCATCATCCTATTGGATGTTGCTGCCCACACTTAGAGAGGGTCTCCACTTCTGTTGACTATCCCACATGCCAGTCATTTCTAGACACACCTTCATTGACACACCCAGAAGCCTCTTAATCATAGGTATCTCTTAGTCCAATCAGGTTGACAATTCAAATTAACTGTTACAAAGTGGCAGAAGAATTCTGGACCTAGCTAATCCCTTTAAAAAAAATTTTTTTTGTAGTTGTAAATGGACAGAATGCCTTTATTTTATTTGTTTATTTGTATGTGGTGCTGAGGATCCAATCCAGTGCCTCACTGAGGCACTGAGCTACAGCCCCAGCCCTCTAGCTAATCCTTTATTGTCAGAAGAGGAAATTCCCTGTTATCTGAATATTTAACTCAACAATATGTCATGGATATCCTTTCCATATAGGAGGGTGTAGATTGTTACCAGCCTTTAAAATGACTGCCACATGTTCCATTATGTTAATGAAGCTGATAAATTGTGGAAAGTAAAACTAATTTTCTAAAAAGATTTCTCTTCTCAAATGTGACATTAATGCATTGCTGCAAATGATATATGGGAGTATACATAAAAAACATTCATTTAGAAATATGTTTTGTGTTGAGTGTGTTAACTAAGAAACAAGAATAGCAGATGGTTTTCCTGTTCACTTCTTGATTTGTTATGTGAATCTGATTTTTAATCTGCAATAGTGGCCTGGAAATAAGACCAATCATACTGGCAGAATGCAATATTATATTCTAGAGCATGAAGTAACTTTGACAATGAATCAAAATTAGTTTTAAGAGATTCACAAGATCCATGAAAATTACTATCTTTAGAATGTGACTCAGCTGTTTCCTTTTTTTATTATATAAAAAATTAAATAGAGATAAAAGTTGAATCATAATATTAAGATATTCCTAGTGTATAAAAACAAATGACAGATAGAAAATAGGCTATCTGACATATATTATCTTCTTTTTTAAAAATATTTTTTTGGATGTTGATAGATTTTTTTTTTTTTTTTTTACATGCGGTGCTGAGAATTGGACCCAGTGCCTCACGCATGCCAGACAAGTGTATTACCACTGAACCCCAGCCCCAGCCCCTATTGTCTTCTTTTTTGGTTTAACAATAAACTAGAATAGAAAAAGCATAGTTAGTATTCTAAGAACACTTTTAACTACCTACATGTTATTGTTGTTTAACTATTGTTTGTACGTCTTGTGGTGTATATTAGTTTCTGAACCAAATATAGATATTTTATCACTGTTATTATAGTTATTATTAGAAATTATATAGAACAAACAAAAAATACCAGAAGGATATACAGGAAAATAATAACATTGATTTTCTTGGAAGGTAGGATTTTGGATGGTATTTCTCTTTTCTATTTCCTTCATTATTTTTGAATGTAGTAATCACATTTTAAGAGTAGAAAAGTATGTTTTTATACCAAAATTAAATACAATTGAATAATAGCATATTAAATCCAACATGTAAAGACAATTGTTCACTGTGACTAAATGGTATTTATTTCAGCTATGTAAGGCTGATTTACTATTCCAAAATTAATTAATGTACATCATTACAACATCAAAAAAGAAAAATCACATGGTCATATCAATAGATTCAGAAAAAGCAGTTGAATCCAATACAAATTCAGCAATATGTAACAGAAGGTAGATTCCTAAATTTAGTAAAGAACAACTACAAAAAATCTACAACTGATATTTTATTTCCTGCTAAATCTGAAACAAGTCAAGGATGTCCCCTTCTACCATTGTTTTTCTACATTGTGCTAGAATCCCAGGGAAGAAAAGGAGATAAAAGATTGGAAAGGAAAAAATAAAACCATATATATGTGCAGATAACATGATTGTCCATATAAAAATCCACAACTACTAGAAATAATAATAACAAAGTTTCAGGATACAGGTTAATATACAAAAGTTAGCCCTTTTCTTATATGCTAGAAACAAATGAGTGGAATTTGAAATTAAAAGGACAGTGCCAGTTGCATTAGCATCCAAAAAAGAAAGAAGAAAAGGAAAGAAGGAAATGTTAGATTTATATGAGGAAAAACTATAAAACTCTGATAAAGAAATAAAAGAACTAAATAAATGGAGAGATATTCAATGCTTATAAATAGGAAGATAATATTGTGAAGATACCAGTTCTTTACAACCTGACATATAGATTCAATTTAATCTCATTCAAAATCCTAAGAAGTTACTTTATAGATATTGAAAAACTGTTTCTAAAATTCATATGGAGGTATACAACCCAGAATAGCTAATATAATATTGAAGAAGATGAACAAAGTCCTAGGACTAACACTTCCCAACTTGAAGACTTACTCTATAGGTATAGAATCAAATCAGTGTGGTATTGTTGAAAGAACAAACAGAGATTAATAATAACAATATAAGAAATAGTTTGACCTAATTGTAATTAATCAATCTTTGACAAAGGATTATATTAAAAAACATATATTTTCAACAAACGGTACTGAAACAATCTCTATTAAAAAAAAAAAGAGTCAAAATGTAGATCTTACACCCTTCACTGAAATTAACTCCAAATGGATCATTGACTGAAATGTGAAACACAAAACTATAAAACTTTTAGAAGACAATTTGTAGAAAACCTAGATGACCTTGGGTATAACAATGATTTTTTAAGCTATAATACCAAAGGCATAATCTATGAAAGAAACAATTGATAGATGGACATCATTAAAATTAACAGTTTTCTGCTCTGCAAAAGACACTGTCAGGAGAAAAAAGATAAGCCATAGACTAGGAGAAATATTGGCAAAGGACATATCTAAAAAAGGACTTATCCCACATATCCAAAAAACACTTAAAACTCAACAATAAGAAAATGAACAACCTGGTTTTAAAAAAGAACAGAAGACATGGATTGACAATTCACCAAAAGATACACAAATAATCACAATGAAAAGATGTTTCAAAAAGAAAAGATACTTCATATCATATATCATCAGGGAAATGCAAATTAATATAGGTCAAGCCTCCCTAATTTGAAAATGTTAAATCTGAAATACTATAAAATCTGAAACTTTTTGTATGTCAATGTGATTTCACAAGTAGAAAATTCCATACCTGACCTTATGTGACAGTTTGCATTCAAAACGTAGATGCACTAAAAATATTGTACGAAATTACATGTACACTGAAATGTACATTACTAAGTAAAAGAAGCCAATTAGAAAAGGCTACATACTATATAATTCCAAGTACATGTGTAAGTATATGTATTGGCTATCTGCATAACATGTATATGGAACATAAATGCATTTTCTGTTTAAACTTGGGTCCCATCACTGAGATATCATTATGTATATACAAGTATTAAAAAATTTAAAAAAAATACAAAGTACAAAACACTTCTGTCCCAAACATTTCAGATAAGGGACACTTGACCTATATAACAATAAGACAGCACAACATGCCAATTAGAATCACCAAAACTCAAAACATTAACAATCTCAAATGCTGGTGAAGATATGGAGCACCAAAAATTCTCATTCATTGCTAGTCGGAATGAAAAATGGTGCAGCCACTTACGAAGACACTTGAGCAGTTTTCGTACATACTAAACATGTTTTTGTGTAATCTAGCAGTAGCACTCTTTGGTATTTACCTCAAATGATTGAAAGCTTATGTCCATACAAAAACACACAGATATTCATAATAGTTTTATTCATAATTGCCCAAACCTGGAGCCAACCAAGATGTCTACCAATAGGTGAACTGATGAATAAACTCTGGTACATCCAGATAGTGGAGTATTATTTAGTGCTAAAAGAATTGAGATATTAAGCCATGAAAAGATATGAGGAACCCTAAATGTACATTACTAAATGAAAAAAAGCCAATTTGAAAAAAGGCCACATACTGTATGATTCTAACTATATAATGTTTAGGAAAAGGCAAAACTTCAGGAACAGTAAAAGGATCATTGGTTCCCTTAAGCAATATGAAATGTCCTTCTTTATCCCTTTTGATTAACTTTAGCTTAAAGTCTACTATTATTTGATACAAGATGGAAACTCCTGCTTGCTTCCACAGTCCATGTGATTGGTATGATTTTTCCCAATCTTTCAACTTCAGTCTGTGTATGTCTTTTCCTATTAGATGAGTCTCTTGGAGGCAGAATATTGTTGGGTCTTTTTTTTTTTTTTTTTTTTGATTTGATCAGCTAGCCTATGTCTTTTGATTGGTAAATTTAGGTCATTAACACCCAGGGTTATTATTGAGACATGCTTTGTATTCTTAGCCACTTTTGTTTATTTTTTAATTTAACTTGACTTTGTTTCTCCTTTGATTAGTTTTTCCTTTAGTGTAATACTTCCCTCTGCTTATTTTCATTGTTTTTCATTTCCTCTTCATAGAGTATTTTGCCAAGGATGTTCTGTAGTGCAGGTTTTCTAGCTATAAATTCTTTTAACTTTTATTTATCATGGAAGGTTTTAAGATGGTGGAATGAGATGGATATGATTATCCTAAATACATGTATGAAGACACTAATGGTGTGAATATACCTTGCATACAACCAAATATATGAAAAATTGTGCTCTATATGTGTAATATGAATTGTAATGTATTCTGATGTCATATATAACAAATTAGAATAAAAATTAAATTAAAAAAGGATCATTGGCTGCCAGGAGTTAGGAGAAAGGGAGGGAGGAATAGGCAGAATACTGAATACTTATAGGTCAGGGAAAATGTGTGATACTAAAATGGTGGATACATGTTACTTATATATTTGCAAAACCCATAGAGTGTACAATGCCAAAAGTGAACCCCTCATATAAAATATGGACTTTGAGTATAATGATGTGACAACATAGGTTTGTTGATTATAATAAATGTACTGCTCTAGTATGGGATTTGGATATCAGGGCAGGTTGTACATATGATGCAGGAGGGAATATATGGGAAATCTCTGTACTTTTTGTTCAGTTTTGCAGTGGACCTAAAACCACTCCAAAACAAAGTATATGTAGCAGACTTCAATTTTGTAAAAATCCAATGAAGCTCTGCATAAAAATCTTAAATATTATCAAGCTTCATATAAGGATACACTTAGTTCATCTAGAAAACAGAGCCCAAGTCAAGAATTCGGGTATTTTACATGAAAGTACAAAATGAGGTGATGAGGATTGAGACTAAAAGGGAAATGAACCAAGGAAAACTGCCTAGCTGTTTAATGCAAGGGGTTACTGTTCTGGCTAGCACTTGACAATGAGAAGTAGGGCATTCAGCAGGCATGTGTTCCTAATACTTCTCCAGAAGACTTGCAAGTAAGACCTGAGCCTTCAAGTATTCCATGAAATTTTAAAGTGGAGGAGCAAGCCAGTGCCAGTGAGGCACTGACCCACTTGAATCAAAGTGTGAAATATGATATATCAAGAACTATGTAATGTTTTGAACAACCAACAATAAAAATTAAAAAAAAAAGAAGGAAAAAGGAGGTGGTTAAGGGAATATGAAGACATGCTGGTTTTGGTTGTAGAACCTTATGGAGAAAACAATGAGGAAAACATAGGAAGAAGTGTCATGAAAAAGTAAGGAAGGGCAGTTGGCGTCTATAGCAAAGTTTTAGACCCATGATGGAACAAGGATATTAATTTTGGAGGTAGATCTGAATCTAAATCCACATTGCATCGTGTGGCCCTGAGAGAAATTAGATTACCTTTCCAGGGAATATTCCTCATCTCTTAAAATGACATGAAATATCACAACATAGTGCAGTTTTGAGAAATAAACATATTAACCTATGAAATTACTTGGCATACTGTGTACATTGGTTCCCTCTGTCTATTCCAATTCTGTTTTTTCAATTTCACAGTTCTTCTCCACCGTTTGTTTCTGGGAAGATTGGATCATTAGGAACAGAAAGACCCAGTATTGTTCCCCACTTTATTGGGAAATAATGATCCTGAATTTCCCATAGTTTCTTCTTTCTGTAGCAAGGGTAATGCCAAGGGGAATCTCCTAATTTTCTCATTTCCTAGTGATAAAAAAAAAAGTCCCCAACATTCTTCCTCTTGAAAAGTGAGTCATTCATTCTCAGATAACTTTCTTTTCTTTTCAGCATTGATAAACTTTGTTCAGAATACAAAAATGTTTATATGAAAACAGACAACAGTATTATTATCAGATTAATTTCTTTAGGTCCAGTTATACAATCTAAGAAAAATTTTTTTTAATGAACATTTTCTTCAGGCTAAGGTGACAGAGATAAACCTGATTCAAAGTGATTTTCTGCCCTTGAAAAGTATAGCTATAGTTTGGTGAAAATAAATTTTCTTTAATAGTGAAATATGAAGTTCAGCATTGACAAAGACAACTTTACCACATAGCCATTTCCAAATGTTGTGGATTAATACACAAAATATGTTTTCTTGCTTTATACTTGAATTATACTTTATTTCTTATTTTCATTTATTACCTATTTTTTTCCTTCTAATTTTTCTTTTAGTTGTTGTTCATTAGTTTGACATTCATTTGTTTATTTCTCATATCTTTTCATTTTCCTTTTGGAAATGGAAAACTTTTAAACAGAAAATGGCATCATAAAGAGTATCTTGAACCTGCATTCTTAATATCTTCCCAAGTAGGTGAAAATTTATTCTTGGAGGGCCAAAAATACATGACTCTTTGTATATAAAGCACAGATATACATACAGTACACACATACAGTACACACATACACACACACACAGAGGTATTAAAATTTTATGAGGGGAGTTTACAAAACATGTCTAAAAGGGCACCTGGGGAGTATCACTGATGAAAAAAGTGGTTAAAAACGCAAGTCTAGAAACACACAAAAAAAATAATTTTGAAGAGATAAAAGTATGGTATGAACTAAATCTGTGTTATCTATGTTAATGATCATCACACCACAAAATAATTTTGTGGAAGCTGAGTTGTCATTCATATCTTTCCTCTTGCTTTTTACAACATGTTAATGTTTCTAGCCTTCTACTTCTTTTGGGTATTTTTTGTTGTTTTATTTTTATTGTAATATATATTATATAATATATAAGGAAAAAGACTAAAAGGACTGCACACAAATAATGTTTATTAGGTTATAGCTTGTTTTCCACAGGGGTGGGTTAGCAGTTTTAAAATGATTTTATGTATATCCTAAAGCAAATAAGTGAATATATTGTAGGTATAGAAAACCTAGTCTGAGAGAGAACGGAAGTACAAAGGAGAGAAGTTTTGCCAGGATGATCCCTTTGATTGACTGGTATTAGAGGTTGATCAGTATAAACTTGGTTTTTAATATAGACACATATGAATATAAAAATAGATATATATGTTCACACATGCATGATTTAGAATAATAGATATATTTCCTAGTTCTGTCCACTGAGAGGGTGTAGAAGTAGTGAAAACCCAGTGAACATTACCAGCTCAGATCTTGGTTTCAAAATACCTTTGCAAATAAAAAGAACCTAAGCTCCTCAGAGAAATGCTGATTCCAGGACTGAGACAGAGAAAGTGTAAGATGAACTTAAGAGCATCTTATTATGACAGAAAATAAGGCTGTGCTCAAGAAATGATTGGGACATACCACAAATGCCTAGGAGCCAAGTTGAAGGAGCTACTTCTGGCCAAATTGAAAACAGTTTGAGCAACTAAATAAATAATGGTAGTAATGGATTATAATTTGTAGAATAAAATAAATATACTTGAGTTCATTCATTAAAATTAACAAATAAACGGGGAGAAAGAAAATCTCAACAGAATTCTAATTAGTAAATATGGAAAGATATGAAAATAGAAAAAAATCACTGTTTGTCAATATTATGATAATTATTTTAGGCCAGAATCATCAATTGATGCTAAAATCAGGAACAAACGTTATTTGCATAGTATCAAAGTATCTCTCCACAAAATGCTAATTTCAAAGTGAAAAATTGTAGCCTTATAGTAAAACAACCTACAGATACCCTTTAACTAAGTGATACAAGTTAACATCATCAGCAATAAGATATATTGGCATCATACATATGTTGATATTATTCACTGAGAAAAGTACAGTATCATTCTTGTGATGTTCTTGTTAGAAGTTCATAATTTGAAATTAATAATGAGCAGACATCAGGGCCATTATACAAAATAACTGGCCAGTACTCTTCAAAATTG
This sequence comes from Marmota marmota marmota, assembly GCF_001458135.2. Classification (NCBI taxonomy): domain Eukaryota; kingdom Metazoa; phylum Chordata; class Mammalia; order Rodentia; family Sciuridae; genus Marmota; species Marmota marmota. The sequence goes on along the minus strand of NW_025999900.1, from coordinate 26,899,646 downwards.
TCATGGTCATAAAAGACAAAGACTGAAGTATTGTCCTAGATTTGAGAAGTCTAAGGAGACATGAAAAATAAGTGCACTGAATGAATGTGAATGAACCCTAGACCAGAAAAAGGGCATTAGATGGCCAAATGGCAAAATTTGAATAAGATTTATGGATTAGTTCATAATATTATATCAACATTTATTTCCTCATTTTCATAACTATACAATATTAACATTTGGGGAAGTAAGGTTACAAGTGTACTGGACTTTCTTGTACTATTTTGCAATTCCTCTGTAAATTAAAATGGAAAGTCAAATTTTTAAAAAATTTTAATTTGTTATATATTACAGCAGAATGCATTACAATTCATATTACTCATATAGAGCACAATTTTTCATATCTCTGAGTGTACACAAAGTAGAGTCACACCATTTGTGTCTTCATGCATATACTCAGGGTAATGATGTCTATCTCATTCTACGTCTTTTCTATCCCCATGCCCCCTCCCTCCCCTTTGCCCTATCTCAAGTTTATCTAATCCTCCCATGCTCACCCCAACCACATTGTGAATCAGCATCAGAGAAAACATTCGGCATTTGTTTTTTTGGGATTGACTAACTTCACTTAGAATTATATTCTCTAACTCCATCTATTTACCTACAAATGCCATGATTTTATTCTCTTTTAATGCTGAATAATACTCCATTGTGTATATATACCACATTTTCTTTATCCATTCATGTACCGTAGGACATCTAGGTCACATTAAATGATTGCACTTAACAGAGTGTCTAAATTCTGCTTTCTCAAATATGAAATTGACAACTAGTACTATAACATTCATTAAAGTAAGACTTAAATAATATACAAAATCAAAAGCCATTTAGTAGTGGTCTTTCAGGGAGGGGTTTTTTGATGCTCTTCTTTTAAGGTCATTTTCTACTATCATCATTAATAAAGTTTTCAAAGAATCCATGATGTGTTGAGTGTTAATATGCAAGGGATATATTCTACTTGTTGGAGGCAAATGTTTTATACTTCCAAAGATTCAGGATTCCAAAGAAGAATTGTAAACGTGTTATAACAATAGGGAAATAAGGGTCCAAAACTGGGATCATGAGATGCAGTAGACTGAGACTGTATAGAATATGTTTGGTACCATGGAATGTAGTAGACTATGACTGTATAGAATATGTCTTGTACTTCTATAGGTTCAGATGGAACATTGGAATCAAGAGTCTCAAGAAGAGTAAAGTGTTGGAACTTAGAAAATGTGGGGTCACTGATGCACCATGGCAAACAGACCAAAGAGCAATCAAGGTCACCCAATGTTGGGAGAAATTTATATTCACATTAAATGATAGTTCTTCTTTTCCTTTCTTTTCTCTGTACCTGAATACACACAAATAGACACACTTACCATTACCCCTGAATGTAGCTTTGCCATATTTGTGACACGTTTGTTTTTGCTTGGGTAATGTTTGGTTTATTCTCTAGTCAATTGAAACGTACTTTTATCTTAATTTTTGTTCTAGCATTTAGTTGGAGAACTAGTTCCCAACCTGTATATATGGATTTACTTTTATATTGAAGACTAAATTTATCATTCTTGTAAGCTAAAGGAAAAGAAGTAAAAATGCCAGTCTTTGAAAAATTGTTTGGCAAAACAAATTGTGAGTGCAAAAAATTGTGTCTGCTAATTAGCAGCATTTGTTATAGAGTAGATTCTGGAGAAGTCATGGCCACCTTGATTTGTTTTCCAGGGGCCTTGTTTATTATAAGTTAGGAATTAACTTTAGGAATTAAGTGGTAACATTATATTAACCCTTAGACTTGCCCTTCTAAACTTTGTTTCCAAGCACTGAAAACAGATTTTGTTCATATTCATAATATACAATAATGGGAAATCCAGGAATATATTAAATATATATTGGAGATATATATATATGTGTATATATATACATATATATATGTATATATATACACATATATATATATATCTCCATCTATCCATCCCAGCAGGCTCACTGTAACTCCATTCCCTTTTTCTTCCACCTTTGAAAGCACATGAGACTATAATTGATAGTAACAAGATTATAGTGATAATCTTGAACCTACTTAATTTATTAAGTGGTAATTTTTTTTGCATATTCTAGTACTTTGTTATTAGTTAGCAAATAACTTTCAGCATATTTCATAAGCGGTAGATATGGTCATTGAACATGTGTAAGTGGCGCATCCTGCCCTGGGACTGTTCCCCTTATTTGTTATGCAGACGCAATGCTATGTTATCTTTTACATTTTGTACTGTTGATTTCTAAGGATTGTCCAGAAACTCATACTTTCATTTTCCTTTTACACACACACACACACACACACACACACACACAATGGAGTTTTACTCATTACCATAAAGAAGAAAGAAAGTATGGATGGCATTTGCCAGTAGTAGGTGGAAGTGGAGAATATCATACTAAGTGAAATAAGCCAGACTCAGAAAATTAAGGGTCTAATATTTTCTCTCATGTGTGGAAGTTAGAGCAAAGTAAGGGGGACAAAAGGGCAGGGGTGGATATCAAGGAAGATCAGTAGAGTAGGAGATTGGGAAAGAGAGAGGAGGGACAGGACAGGGGAGAAAATGCAGAATGAATTTGGCCAAATTATACTATGTGCGGGTATATGTAAGTATACCATAGTGAATTATATCCTTATATTTATTTATTTTGGGGGGGTACTGGAATGTGGAATGAAGTTGACAAAATTATACTATGTGTAGAAAAAATTATACCATAGTGAATTATATCTTTCTATTTATTTATTTATTTAGGGGCATTGATTTCAGGGGCACTCGACCACTGAGCCATATCCTGAGCCCTATTTTGTATTTTATTTAGAGACAGGATCTCACTGAGTTGCTTAGCACCTCACTTTTGCTGAGGCTGCTCTGAACTGGCCATTCTCCTGCCTCAGCCTCCGGAGCTGCTAGGATTACAGGTGTACGCCTTCACTCCTGGCTATATTTATTTTTTAATTGGTGCTTTATGTATAAAGGAGCTAAAGGAATATCAATGTAATAGAGAAAGAGGAATAGGGGAGGGAGATGGGGAGGGAAACGTGATTGAAATTAAACTCTAGTATGTATTATTATTTCAAATGAACACAACAATTTTATATAACTATAATGCACCAATAAAAGCAAACAAAACAGAATGAATATGTGCTACAATTTGGGCCAGGAACAATAGAGGAAAGATGTTCTAGGGATTTCTGGGAAAGTTTATGCCTCATTCTTGGGAAGAGTTTCAAGAACTGAAACCTCTCTTTTCCTCTAAAGGCTTTTACGTGTAGGTGTGAGACTGAAGGTGGATGCTGCTTGCTGGCAGCCTGAGGGCAAGGCTAACCCTCAGAAGAGGGCAGAATTAATAGATTTCCAGAGAAACCAAGCGAGAGGTGTTAGATTAGGTTGATTATGGAACCTGCCCTTATGCCAATAATATGTTCTCATTGTTAAGTTTATTTGATAAATGTGTCTGCTGTAACTTGCAGCACAAAATGTCCTAACTTGTTTAAAAAAAAAAAACTTTCTCTAATTTTGAATAGGTGGAAAATGGAAATTAGGAAGAGAGAAAGATAATTTGGCAGGTAGGGGAGTAAAACAATTGTCTCCTTAGACCACTGCTTCTCATACTTTTAGAATTCCCCAAAGAACTACTTGTTAAAACAAATTCCTGGGGCTCAGTCCTAGAGCTTCCAATTCAATGGCTCAGGGTGGGGCCTGGGAATTTAATTAATAACTAATTCCCCAGAAGTAGAAATGCTGCCAATCTAGGGACCATACTTTGAGAACCACAAACTTAAACTTCCAAGTATTCCAAGCTGCTTTGCATACCAGGATAGTCATGCGGTTATCAAAAAATGAGCTCTAACTGTTCACCGGAGGAGCTCTAAATTCTTCAAAGCCTGTTGGGCAGATAAAACCACATGATGAAACAAGTTATCAGACTTACTTTATATTTTCTTCTTAAATGAACCGTATATTCCGTGAGGTGAAGAGCTTTGACTTGAATATCTTTGTTCTCCATAGGATTTAACACATAGCCCTAAGCATACTATGGGTACTCAGTAACATTTGGCTAACTAGCTTGAAGCAAAGGGCTTTCTGCCAAACTCTTGTGGTTGAATATTTGAAGGCAAGGTTAAGTACAATACAGGAATGCTAAAGCTAGCCCAGGATGATAATTATATAAATAAGAGATAACTTAGTTGTTAAGAAACTCCAACAACTTTTCCTTTAAGGAAAATGGAGCCTCTAAGGTCTCCTCTTTGTAGTCTTGGGCTTCTGAATAGAAAAACTGTCATTGTTTGTCACTTTCTGTTTTTCATACCAAGCACAAAATACTGTAAATACTTGTGTTCTATTAATTGGGCAAAGTTAATTTGCCTTCAAGTATTTACTCCTTCTATAAATATATCAACTCCAAGTTGATAATCAAGGAGACTGCCTGTGTTTCAGATAAATCGCAGACTATTACTTTTTAAGAGAAGAAAATCTCCTATCCCTTTATATAGCTTACATTAGACAAATAACTGTTTCTTAAATAAGAAACATAGTGTTTGTGCAAGGGTCAGGAGTATTTCTATGCTTTCTTCTCAAGCAGCAGCAGTGGTCCCAAATGCAGTGAGGCTCTTCCTGACCAGGGATGGAAGGAATTCAGCAAATGGGAGGCCTTCTCCTTGGCCTGGAGGACCTGCTTGCCCCAGCCCTCTGTTTTTAAACCTGGTATTTGTTCATCCTCAGTCAGGGGCTTCTTGGCTTTAAATCACCTTTGCATTTCTTTTGGCATTAGGTTTTGCCAAATGATTCACATGTGTTGGGAATGCAGAGAAGAATCTGAAGGAGTGGCACTTCCCTGAGCCAGGAATGGATTGAGATAGAAACATCAAATTTGATGGGCATGGTTTGACACATTCTTGTGCTTTCCAGCCATCCATACTTTACTCAGGCCTCTCCTATGGTTTCAGGCTTCTATTGGGTCTAGCCAGTAGAAAGGATGAGGCAGTCTCTGAATAGGTAAATATACGATGATTATCAAAGTTTAGGCCTTTATAATAGTTTTCCTCCAGCAGTAGAATCAAATTTTGATTTGATGCAAATTGATAGCACTCTGAATACTACATCCCCCCACTTATATTTGTACAAGTCGTTTGAAATAAATTAAAGTAAATACTCCTTATTTAGAGTCACAGCAGACTCAGTTAAGCATAATTTTGAGTTTAGTATGGCACATTCTTAAATGTTGGACTTTGTTTATTTTGTTTTGCTGACTTGATTAAGGTGATGTGTTTCCTTGGGTGTTTTGTGATTTGGAGTCATAAGCTTTTGTTATCTGTGAGAATCCTGTGTGACTTGAGTTGAGGATGTGTCTTTACTAATAGCTTCCTATTTTCTTCAGCTAGGACCTCAGGGATGAAATCTGGGAACTGTGTTTATGTTAATTGCTCTGCTTGGGGTTTATCCACCCTTGTAGGTAGTGTAAGTCCTGTCTCAAACCCATAAAAGGGCCCCTGGTTACACATTCTCAGGGGAATTTTTTTTTTTTTTTTCTCAGAAATCAGAACATGATACAGAAGGTTCCTTGTTGCCTCCTTCTGTGAGTGGATTTTTATTCTAGCTCACCTGTTTTCAGAGGTATAATCTTCAAGGGTCTTAGCTCAACATAAAAATCTTAGATCTATCATCTTACTTTGTGGCTACCTGTGTTCATTTACACATAGACGCTTTGATCCTGAGATTGGCAATAACCTCCAGATGAGAATAATAGAAATTTCAGTACCTATTTTGAAGATTTCTCTTTCTTTTGGCTTTTGGGAGTTTAATTACCAAGAGTTTGGAGATGTATTTTAAAAGATTACTGGTTATATTCTATGCAGCATTTTTAGGTGTTTGGTAGCAAGAATATTTCAGGATATGTAGTCTGCTTTTAGCAAAAACAATAACAAAAACAAAACAAACAAGAAAAAGAAAGAAGCATTCAAAAATCCTAGTTGAATGTGATGACTCTTTGGTCATCTTAATGGCTATGGCCTCTCCTAATTGCTAATTCTTTGACAGGTAGACTGGCCATTGTGGTTGAGAACCTAACATCATTTTTGCTCTATTCTAAACCAGTGGTTCACAAACTTAAGTGCATCTAGATTGTTTGGAATTCTTATTAAAACACAAGTTATTGTTTTCCAACTCTGGTGATTCTCATTCAGTAAGTTTGAAGTTGGTTCTTCAACATTATTCTCAATTGCTAATGGTCTAGGGACCACATTTGATAATCAGTCATGGGAATTCTTTCCTTCTCATTGGTGATTAGTATACAAATGGGACTGTAATCTAAATCTGCCAAAATAGTTAGAAGGGAAAAACTGCTGGGGCTTTCAGGAAAGGTTACCTCAATTCTGAGAGAGAAATGCAGGAATAGGTGGTTGTGATTTTCCTCTGTCAAGACATGACATGTGGTAGAAATACCACAGGCATCTTGCCTGCATAGAGTGCAAAATTAAGAGAATTCCAGAATGGAGCTGGAATCTTGATAACTCCTCCTTGCCTAGGTTCTGCCCTACTTGTGTTATTTATTTTTGTAGGATACTATATAAATAGAAAAAATTAAATATAATTCAAGTCAGGGTTTTCTGGTTATTTGCAGCCCAAAGTATTCTAAGTGATGCATCCATCATATCACTACACTGAATCTTGTTCCCTGCTCCACCCCCAGCTATAGAGTACCAAAGTCTTTGAGTTCATTTCAAATTTTGCTTTCATTTATTTTCTTAAATTTCTAATTTCTGTGATACTTTCTTTTTCACTTTACCTCATCCCCACCCCCAATCTCACCCAGTCCTTTGGGAATATGCTGTAACACTTTAAAATTGTGAATCTTAAACCTTGAAAGGAGGCAACCGCTCCAAACTGCATCTCATTTGCACATGTGCGATTACGGGATCCATTTGTGGTTGAATGCATGACAGTTTTACTGGATGTCTTCTTCCTCATTCTATTTTTATACATTGTTGTTCTCTGGCAACCCTAACTGATTGGTAACTTAATCTGCTTCCCTTCAGATTTTAATTTTAACTTTTAGAATTCCTTAATCAAATTAACATTGATTCTACTAGAATTTCAAATATGCCCTATTCTTTTGTGTTGTATTTTTACTGGAAAGAATTGTAGCAGGAATCAAGGCTGCATAATGCAAATGCCAGAATCCCAGTCGTGACCAGGATTGTAAAGAAAATAAAAGGGTGCTCCCTAGGGAGTTAAACCAGCTCAGCTCCTCCACATAGAGTCTGAGAAAGGGAACTGATTTTTCCCCCCTGTTCTTTTTAATCCCAGTTTGGACAGCTTCTTTATTTATAACATCAAAGACTGTTGACAGTTGAATGAAAAGGGTTAGAAACTCATGGGATTGCTAATGAAATACAAAGCCATGTTGGAATCAAAATAAATTTCTATTGTTAACTCCCCTGGCTATGAGGAAATGAGTTATGAGCCTCAAGTAAATTTCTATTGACGGGTATCCTTATCATGGTTAACAGTGCAACATACATTCTAGTTGGCTTCGAGAGGGATGGCCAAGGGCTTCCAGTTATGTGATACCTTCCCTACAGATGGCTGTGCTGAGGTGAAAGTTAGTACTGGTGTGTGATGAAGCACACTATCTGGCAGGAAGGTAAGATTCTTAATAATTATAGCTAGAAGCATTGTTTTATAAAATTAAATTTTTTCATCCCACAGATTCAGGTATCAAAATGAAGAATTCTATTATTTTCTAATATCAACAGTCTTTTCCTACCTCTCTTCAATCTAACCAATTTCTCTTGACATTTTCTTGTGAGAAAGACCATAACTGTCAACAGAATCACAGATGGGTTCTTGATTCCATCACAACTGATGTCAATTACTGAAATAGTTTGTCTTTTCTTCCTGACAGTATGAGGTCCCAAGGCATTGGTGCTGCTATCATGACCTCTCAAATGTTGTGGCAGTAAGAGTTCTCTTGGGATTCCTCAGGTTCTCATGTTTAGTTGTTCCCGAAAGAGAAAAGAAGATTAAATGGAATTCATGTGCTGCTATTACGCCAATTGTATGTTTTTAATTGCACACTATTTAAAATACTGTGTTCCCATAGAGATGATATATCATAGCATTAGATGTATGGGCACAGATCAGATGACCTGTGCTTATATCCCAGCTTCATAACTTACTAGCTGTGTGAATTGGGCAAATTATGTATACTCTCCTAGTATCAGTTTCTTCATCTGTAAAATGGGAATAGTAAGAGTGATCTAAATTCTCGCATTGTTCTGAGGATAAAATAAGTCAATGCATGAAAAACATTTAGTCAGTGCCTTGCACATATAGTAACCATGATATAAGTGTCAGCTATTCTTATTGCTATTGCTTTTTTTGGTGTTCAACTCTAGTTCTCATTTTCATCAGTTAGATTAGCCATGGTCAGTATATTTCTGCAGCCCTTTTAATCATGGAGTTCTCTTTTGTATAATCATATTGAGGTCAGGTAGATTGATAAATTTGTTTTGCAGAAATTAAGTGATTTTACTCTTGCTAGGTATAATTCTTGTTTTCTTAATTGCATTTGTGTGGAACTCTGAGATCAAGTTCTCACACTATAAAGGTATTTAACTCATTTTAAATATAAGTTCAGAGAATCAAGAATCTTTGAATTTCAATGAATGTTACTTTTTCACCACAAAATATATTTTGTGTATTGGATAGGCAGAATTAATATTATCAAAATGACCATACTAACAAAAGCAATATACATATTTAATGCAATTCTGATCAAAATCCCAATGACATTCCTCATAGAAATAGAAAAAGCAATTATGGAATTCATCTGGAAAAATAAGAGACCCAGAAGAGTTAAAGCAATCCTTAGCAGGAAGAATGAAGGAGGTGGCATCACTATACCAGACCTTAAACTATACTACAGAGCAATAGTAACAAAAACAGCATGGTATTGGCACCAAAACGGATTGGTAGACTAATGGGATAGAATAGAGGACACAGAGACTAACCCATAAAATTACAATTATCTTATATTAGACAAAGGTGCGAAAAACATGCATTGGAGAAAAGATAGCCTCTTCAACAAATGGTGCTGGGAAAACTGGAAATTCATATGCAACAAAAGGAAATTAAACCCCTATCTCTCACCATGCACAAAACTCAACTCAAAATGGATCAAGGACCTATGAATAAAACCAGAGACTCTGCATCTAATAGAAGAAAAAGTAGGCCCTAATCTCCATCATGTGGGATTAGGCCCCAACTTCCTTAATAAGACTCCTTTGACGCAAGAATTAAAATCAAGAACCAGTAAATGGGATAGCCTCAAACAAAAAAGTTTCTTCTCAGCAAAAGAAACAATCTGTGAGGTGAATAGAGAGCCTTCATCTTAGGAGCAAATCTTTATCCCTCACACATCAGATAGAGTGCTAATCTCTAGGGTATATAAAGAACTCAAAAAGCTAAGCACCAAATAAAAACAAGTAACCCAATCAATAAATGGGTCAAGGACCTGAACAGACACTTCTCAGAAGATGATATACAATCAATCAACAATTTATGAAAAAATGTTCATCATTGCTAGCAATTAGAGAAATGCAAATCAAAACTACTCTAAGATTTCATCTTACTCCAATCAGAATGGCAACTATTATGAAGACAAACAACAATAAGTGTTGGCAAGGATGTGGGGAAAAAGGTACACTCATACATTGCTGATGGGACTGCAAATTGGTACAGCCAGTATGGAAAGCAGTATGGAGATTTCTTGGAAAATTGGGAATGGAACCACCATTTGACCCTGCTATTCCTTTCCTCGGCCCAAAGGACTTAAAAACAGCATACTACAGGGACACAGCAACATCAATGTTTATAGCAGCACAATTCACAATAGCTAAACCAACCTAGATGCCCTTCAATAGATGAATGGATAAAAAAATGTGGCCTATATACACAATGGACTATTACTCGGCAATAAAAGAGAATAAAATCATGGCATTTGCAGGCAAATGGATGGAGTTAGAGAAGATAATGCTATGTGAAGTTATCCAATCCCCAAAAGCCAAATGCCAAATGTTTTCTCTGATACAAGGAGGCTGATTCATAGTGGGGTAGGGAGGGGGAGTATGGGAGGATTAGACAAACTCTAGATAGGGCAGAGGGGTCGGGGTGGGGAAGGGAGGGGGCATGGGGTTAGAAATGATGGTGGAATGTGATGGACATTATTATCCAAAGTACATGTATGAAGACACGAATTGGTGTGAATATACTTTGTATACAACCAGAGATATGAAAAATTGTGCTCTATATGTGTAATAAGAATTATAATGCATTCCGCTGTCATAAATAAACAAAAAATTAATTAAAAAATTGGCAACAAAAATTATTTATTCTAATTGATTTTTTAGTGTATTTATTAGTGACCATTGAAGTTATGGTTAACATGTAAAAGGAAAAAGTAAAATACTGGGGTTTTGGATAGATTAAAGTCAGGCCTTCAGTTAGCTTTAAGATTATCCCTTTAAAAATGATCAAAGGTTTTGAGTAATCCCTGAATGTATACATTTAATTTGTAGAACTGATATGTCTGGTATGTTTTTAGTTCCCAATCTTGAGAGAAGTAGAAAATACTGAAGTGATTTTTGTCAGGGAAGGCGTCGTGTTAAATAAGGCAATTTGTCAAGTTTTATTTTTATGAGCTGACTGATAAGTATTTGAGAAGGGGAGGTGGTTTTTAGAGGTTGTGCTGCAGCAGGTTCCTTAACCAAGTAAGTGTACATCTTGTGTGACAGTTCCCCACTCTTTCCTGAACAGTAAAATTGTAATGAAACAACTAATTTCAGCCGTTTCAGTTCCATGATCCATGATAACGAAGAGTTGTGATGAAAATTAGGCTTAATAAATATAAATATATGTATTAAGCTTTTTTTTTTCAGAGTTAAACTCAATTTATAAAGGTAAAGGCAGGTTATAGGGAAAGTACAAGGGGATACAGTATCCTTACACTAGTAAGTGTAAGTAAAGACAGTGCCTTTGTAGCTCCAAGTCTGAACTGTCAAGAAGGGCAAACAATTACCATAATCCAGAAGAGAGAGGGAGAAGAAAGAGAATGTTGATTACCAGCTTTATGAAGAGAGACTCTGACAGGACCTGTGAGCCCTGGTTAAAGGCAAAGCATGTTGCTAAACCAGAGCAAGCCAGCAGAAAGGGGAAGGGTAAATGCCACAGTTTTGCTCTTTTTTTCTTGATCTCTGTCTAGTGGGCCCTTATGATCCCATTAAGAAGCCATTTTTTGCAGAGGAAGCTATTATTGTGCTCCATGTAGGCAATGCTGTACGTCATGTTTTTGATACCCCAGGGCAGATAATTTTTTAATCCTTCTCCTCCTGCTCATATAGGATAAAATTATTTTCAGTCATAATAATGGTTTCCTGGACTCATATCTAAGGTTTACAACAAATAAAATGAACAAATTTAGAAGATTAAATTACAATGTTGAAATTATTTAAATTCAGTGAAGTATTGCATGTATGATCTAAAATTTGCATTTTCTAAATAAAAAATATTACTTTTTTGGCTTACACTCTGTTTCACTGTTTTAAATTTTAAACAAGAATTTAAAATTCCTGGCTGGGCAGAGTGGTGCATGCTTATAATCACACAACACAACTTGGGAGGCTGAGACAAGTTCGAGGCCAGCCTCAGCAACTAAGCAAGGCTCTAAGCATCTGAGCAAGATCCTATTTAAAAATAAAAAATAAAAAGGGCTGGGGATGTGACTCAGTGGTTAAGCACCCCTGGATTCAACCTCTAGTACCAAAAAAATAAAATAAAATAAAATTCCTAGTAGTCACACAGAATGACGTACAGAACTCTGATTTTGGTTCTTTCTCTTGACAATGTTTAAACAAATATGTACTACTCTCAGGGAAGTCCTCCTGAAGTAAAATATGATTCTGAAGGCTAGAAACTTATCTTGGAAAGGATGCCCTGTCTCTGAGTCTTTTGTTTGTCAGGATAGCCACTGTAACTACAAGCTGTCTGAAATAACTTTCATGTTAAATACAATGTTTTTAAGAAAGTAAATTTAGAGAGAGAACTTGAGGCCTAAATATTGGTAAAACTGATGTTATTCTCAGTTTTAGACTTTTAGCTATTGTATTAATGAAAAGCAGGTTGACTTTTGGTTCATTTACTATTGTTTTAAAAGTTCTCCACAAATAATTAATCTCCTCATTGTCAGCACCAGGGCCACTGAGTGGGTAGAGTATGAATCTGGAGGGGCTTGCCCAGGGTATTGTGTTATGAATGGAGAACTTGCCCAGGTACTCCTTGTCTGTCTTCATGAGAGAAGCCTGTTAGCCTCTTACGCTTAAAGAATTTGTGATAAGCCATGTACTTGAGGTTCGATGCTTGATTGGGAATGAGTGTAATAAAGTAGAAGAAGGNGATTGCAGTTTGGTGAATGGATATTGGTGAGGGTAGACTCTCTCTTATCCATGAAGAGGCAAATGCTGGTCAAAGGCTGTATGTGGAATGATTATTTGCTATAACCAATCAAGATTAGTTTCATATACTCCATCTTATATAAAGATGCCCTTCCTAAATGACTAGGATGTGTTTAAAGGGAGTTGGTACAGATAAGAAGGTTTTTTTGAGACATGGATGCTGTGTCAGATGTCTCAGAAAGTTCATTTGGTTCTTTATTTCTTGGTGTTGTTTAGGTGTTAGAATTTCTTAGAGGCTGTAAAACTAACTGCATAGGTAAAAACAAAGCCCCAAATTATTGAATTGAAACTGAATGATTAGAGAGAAAACCACTTTCTCCTCCATTATACCAATGGATAGGTTTTTTTTTTTGTTGTTGTTTTTTGTTTTTGTTTTTGTTTTGTTTTTTAATAACACATAGTTAGGCACCTTTCTAAGTGATCACAACTGAAGTACCTTCTTCAAAAAATTAGCTTTACCATATCAGAAATTCTTTCCTTGGGTGGAAGGTTGAAAGATGGCTTCTGAGGTACCTTTCTACTCTGAAATTGTCTAATTTTCCTGAAAAGATGTTTTCTTACATGCAAAATGTACTTTGTATATTGATACAGATTAACGACCAAGTTTTTCTCCTCTAATTTGAAATTGACATTAAAACTAGTAAACATTATAAAAGGTAAAACAAATTCCACATTTTCAAACTGATGTCAGATATTCATTTTTTAAAGACCAGAATCTCAGAGGCATCCCAGGAGAGCCACTGGGCTTAGTTTTCATGTTCATATATGACTCGTTGTTTGTTTGTTTTTGTGGTACTGGGTATTGAACCCAGATTTCTATAACCATTGAGCTATATTCCCAGCCCTTTTTCTTAATTGGTACATTAGTAAATTATAATTAAACATAATGGTGGGGTTTATTATGATATATTCATGCACACACAACAAAATCTGAAAAATTTTGAGCCTAACCTTGAACTTGTGATCCTCTTCCACCAATCTCAGCCTTACATGGCTGTGATTACAGTCATGTACCACTGTGTCTAATTTATGATGAGCTATTTTAAGATCATGATTGTTATTAATAAAACAAATGTTTCTTAAGTGAGGAAGAACAAACTATTTAAAATTTTACAGTAAACTCCAATTAATTCCCCATAAATTGACCAAGCTAACAATTATTTTTGTTTGTTTCTATCTTTTTTATTTTCCTTATAGTAGGGTTTGAACTCAGGGTCTCACTGTGCTAATTAAGCAAGTGATCTACCTCTGAGCTATATCCATACTCCTGTTTTTGCTTTTTAATTTTTTTGCAATAGTTTAACTTCAGAATGATGTTCTTTTTTGTTTTTTACAAAATTAAAAAATATTTAGGTCCTATAAAGAATAAAATTTAGTTGAAAAAAACTAAACTACATTATGTTTCCTAAGTGGTTAAATAGTTTAAGCAGAATACATTTACCCAGGCATAGCTAAAGTTAGTATCAATTAGTAGCTAAGAAGCTGAGTTGAAACTGGAGGGGCTTGTCAAGAAGGAGCCTCAATATAAAGAAGAAGTTCTCAACTGGGAGGATTTTTGTGTGCCAGGGAACATTTGGCAATATCTACAGATACTTCTATCATAACTAGAGCTGTGGGGAGTACTGCTTTTGTATCTAGAGCAAAGAGACTACAAAGACTGCTAAAAATTCTGTAATGCACAAGACAGCTCCCCATAACAAAGAATTATCTGGCTCCAAATGTCAATAGTATCAAGGTTGAGAAATTCTGTTACAGGGGGATATATGCTGTTTATTGATGGAACATCTTTCTCCATCAATATCTTTAGATCTTTCCTTTAGATCTGATCAGATTTCAGCCTCCTGCCTGGAGGGTCAAGGCCATGATGACAGCATTCTGGGAGCTAAAAGGAAGAAGAATATGGGATCTAAACATTTAATAAGCATATATTGACCTAATTCTCCAGTTTAGGGCAATGTGCCCCCACCTTCAATTGTGTTTGGTGTCCTAGTCAAGAGACTCTCTATTTTACTCTTTCCAGGGAGAGACTTATTCCTAAAAGAGAGAATCTGGGGTTTTAGCTGCTTTTTAAATTGGCTTCCAGGAGATTATTCTATTTTTAGACCCACTTTCTTCCCATTTCCAGGGTAACAAGATGTTATCAGTTAATGGCATTTGGGAGCTCTACCTGTAAATGAGGTTGATTTTCATTTTTCCCATTGCCAGTTTAGGATTTAGACTACACAGTTTGCTTTAATCAGTTATTCCTTGCCAACTTATTTTCTGGTTTCTAAAATTTCCTTGCTGTTATTGCCTTTCTTACTGTCTTTGTTTTTAATTCCTTTAGTGATTTTTAAATGGGTTTTGGGAGGAAACAAAAGCTAATGAGAGCACTTGACATTATTTCTTTACCAGAAGTATAAAAATAATTTTTCTTCTCTAAGATGTTTTCTGTTAATACATATAGGAAATGGCTTTAAATATACGCCCACCCACCCACACCCACATCCACATGTAAGTAAGAAGGATTTATTGAATATCTTGGTTTTTTTTTTCTTTTTTTGGGTGAGGTAGGGTCTAGATTTAAAGCTGTCTCAAAAGTTTTACCCTGTTCCTAAAAACAAAATCATTTCCCAGTAGTAGTTACATTTAACCTCTCTGGATTATTTTTCTCTTTAACTATTTCATACCCATTTATCTAATATGTGCCATACAATTGACTCTTGGACTACTCATACATAGGATTTGTTGAATTTTTATGTCTTCACTGATTGAATCACTCATACACTCAAGGACCCACTGACTCATTCATATATTTAGTACATGTTTATAATATGCCTGCTGTGCAGAAGAGTCTGAGTGAAATGCTGTGTCTCAGACAAATACTTGCTTTTAAGAAGTTTATTATCTTTGTATTTTTTGGAAGTAAATTAAGTTAGATGATGTTTTCAAGATAATGTGACATACTTCCTAATCTTGTATGTAATACTGACACATTTTCTTTCATATCATCAACCATGAAAGGCATTTTTTTTGGGGGGGTAAGATTATGTCTGGGAGATGAAAATGGAGGAACCTCACTTAAACAGATAGCCAAGAGAAAATTACTGCTCACCTTCCTTTGGTTCTATTGAGTACTTAGGAAGTAAAACTAAAAATTCATTGCTGAATGCTCTAAAGGAACATCTAATAGTCACCAGGAAACAACCTCCTTTAAATGAATCAACATGCCCACATGTACAGTAGACCTTCCATGACATATGACATGGATGATGGTATCACCAACTTGCCCTGACCTGGTGTTATTCGTATTCTTAACAAATACGAATGCCTTTGGTTAAAGAAAAAAGATGGCATGGTGGGCCAGAGTGGGTGTTAACATTTTGCTTTTAACTTAACGTAGAATTTGAAGGTTTTTTTGCAAACACAACTGTCTCATAAAGTGCCATTTTATATAATGTATTCTGGATTTCTACTGTGGAGGCTGTCTAGAGGTACTTATCTGTGGATATACTGTTTTAAATTGTCTCTTTTTGATATCTATTCTCCTCATCACCAAAAGATACTGTATTATGTATCTTTTGAATCTTTTATATATATACTGTATATACAATACTAAATTATGCCAAATTAACAAGATTCTTTGTGAAGACTCCTGGGAACTAATGTGAGCTTCATATCTCCAGTAGGGTGTGTGTGTAAGTTGTTTCCTAGATGTAACAAGTTCTAAACATTTTCTTATTACTTGTTTTCATTAGCTTTTTTACTGCAGTGACCAAAAGACCTTGACAAGATCAATTTTAGAGGAGGAAAGGTTTGTTTGGCTCCTGGTTTCAGAGGTCTCAGCCCATGGATGATTGATTCCATTGCTGTGGACCCAGGGTGAGGCAGAACATCATGGTGGAAGGGTGTGATGGAAGAAGAAGTCAACTCAGGACCTGACAATCAGGAAGCAGAAAAAGAGTGAACTCTGCTCATCAGGGACAAAATGTATACCCTAGAGTCAAACTCCCAGTGATCTACTTCTTCCAGCCATATACTGTCTACCTATGGTAACCATCCAGTTAATCCATTTGAATGGTTTAATGAACTGATTAGGTTAAGGCTCTCATTTCCCAATCATTTCACCTCTGAACTTTTTTGCATTGTCTCACACAGGAGTTTTGGGGGGATACTTCATATCCAAACCCTAACATTCTATCTCTGGCCTCCCAAAGTTTATTCTCATCTCATAATGCAAAATGCACTTAGTCCATTTTTAAGAGTCCCTATAGTCTTACCAGTTTCAGCATTGCCCAGATGTCTAAGTCCAAAGTCTCTGAGACTCAAGGCAAACTCAGTGTGAGCCCCTGTAGAAATCAAAAGGAAGTTACATATACACAGTATCGCTTGCACAGAGCAAACATTTCCTCTCCACAGGGGAGAAATAGGGCATGGAATGAAGGGATGGGACTGAAACCCAGCTGGGCTAAGAAGTTCTGTTGCTCTACATCCAGCATCTGGGGCACATAGCATCCTGATATTCTCTCCAAAGGGCTTGTGTAGCTCCACCCCATGGCCTTGCTGGTTGTAGCCCACATGGCCTCTCTCTCAGCTTGTGTCTGCCCAATTCCTGCAGCTTTCTTTATCAGATGTCCCATGGTGCTGGCATCTCTTAACCTCAGGGTCTTCATTGCAGCTTAGGCTTCCTTTGTACTTCTCCATTCACTGTGCTTTCAGGGACAGCCTGTAGGGACTCCAACCCTGCTCCACTTTGTCTGGCTTCCCAGGCCTTCCTTTGAAATCTCAGTAGAAGCCTTCATGACCCACTAAGTCCAACTTTCTACAGTCATGCAGAACTAGTACCATGTGGTTGATGCCAAGGTCTGCTGCCATATTGAGCAGGAGCCAACCCTCCTTGGACCTTGGCTTCTGAAGCCGGGTGGCTGAACATGGTTAAATAACTTCCTAGACTCCCCTGTGCAAATAGAGTGCCCCATGGTCTCATCTCAAAGGAAATTTTACTTTTACACCCTTGAGTCTGAGATGGGTGTGGTCTTGCCAATCTTGAGATACCCTCAAGTCATCCTTCCTGTTGTTTCTGGGTAAAGTACTTTAGCAACATCTCTTTAGTGGCTGTAATTTCTTTAACAACTACACAGTCCTCAGCTGCAGTTTTACTCACAGTTTTCTAGCCTAATTGCAAGTATCTTTTTGCTCCTGATTATCATAGTACACTTGGCTAAGACCCACCAAAAATAGCCATGTCATCGCCCAAATGCTATACCAAAAATTTCTTGTAAGAAGTTCATCACCTTTAGATTTAACCTCATAGAAAGTCTCAGGATGTGGGCAAGATGTAGACAACTTCTTAGCTAAAATGGCCTGAATTTATGTTATTTTGATAAACACAGTCTAGATAATAAGGATAACATGAATATTAATAAGGATATTAATGATAGTAAAGATAATATGAATAGCCTCTAGTCCAATTTCTAATAGCAACCTCCTTCTCCTTTGAAACTTCATGAGCCAAGTCTTTACTATCTACCAGTTCTATCAGCATTCTGGTCTTTGAGCTCCCACCAGCATCTCCTTATAACATTCTAAAGTTTTTCCAGCATGTATCTCTAAGCTTTTAAAAATCTCTCCCACATATTCCAAAAAGCTACAAAACCTTTTGCACCACATGGTCATGTTAGTCATATCAATGACCTCATTTCTTGGTACTTGTTTCTGTTTTAGTCAATACCGGACTGTTATTTTGGGGATGTCCAGTTGTCCCAAAGAATTGAGAAAGACACATAGCAGTAACAGGTGAAACACAAATTTTTTGGAGGTTAAGGTGAAAGTAGCACTCCATAAATTAAAGCAGAGTGGACCAAGCAAGAGAGAGAGAGGCTCAAGGCCCCAATGTCTGGGAATTCTTATTGATCTGCTGAGATGTGAAATGTTCTTCTCTCTGCATGGACCTGACTGAAGACCTTACCCCATTTGCTCCCATTGGTTACCTTATGATACCTGATTAAACTATTGTCCAATCCCCCCCACCCCTACTTTAGAATACCTAATTAGAATACTGTCCTATTGGTTATTTTAGAATATCAAATCTGTGGCAGGGGTTGTTATAGGTGTTAAGTGGCAGAAATTGTTATGGTAATGAGACTTAGGATGAACAGGGACATACATGGCAACTAATCCCCCTTTCTTGTCCTCCAGCAGCATTTTTCTTTTAACCTACCTCTGCCATCTTGACATCCCTAAACTCTCACCTAACAGAACCAATATTATGTGGACCATATTTTGGGAAATGATACTCTGAATACACCTATATTCACATTCTAATTGCCATCTCTTCTTGGTCAGAACATTTTGTTTTGCTGGTTTTCAGAGTTCAAATTATTAAATTTTGCAGATGAATGAATTGCTCTCTTTGCATTTTGATGGGAAAAGGCTGAGTTGAATATCCCAGAGTAGATATTTTCATCTTGAATATATGTTATTATATATTATCCTTATTATCTAGACAGTGTTTATTAAGATAACACAAAGCATTAAGAAAAATTTGAAGCCCTCCCACTTTATAGACAAGTTAAAAAGGGAAAATGATCCAACTGGGCAGTTCAGATTTCTAATTAGTTTTATCCTAGGGAATGAATGACCTTGAATAGCATATCAGGCTAATGTACTCACTGAGTTAAACATGTCTTTATTCATATAACTGAATTTGGATTCATGTTTAGTTTGAAGTGCAAGTAATCACACACACACACACACACACACAGACACACAGACACACACACACAGACACACACACACACACACACTTTAATTTCCCAGATTCAGGTTTGTTTGTTTGTTTTTTTGTTTTTGGTGCTGGGGATTGATCCCATGGCTTTGTGCATGCTAGACAAGCACTCAACCTCTGAACAACACTCACAACTTTCATAGGTTCAGTTTTAAATAGAGGTAATAGATTGAATGAGAATGAGATTTTGGATATTTTTCTTCTTAAGTAGTTCATGGACACAGATGTCACTGGTGATACTGGAAAAGAATTAAAAAATAAGAAGAGCTAAATCTTCCTGGTTACAAATTCTTTGGGAGATATAATAACTGCATAAATATAGAAGACCCTCTATAAACTGTTGATGATATCATCCTACAATGTTATTGTAGACAATGCAAACACCTTTTCTAAGGTTTGTATGGGGGTTTATCTGCCTATATTAGTGCTTTAAGTGAGCAGATATCCGTAAGTATTTGGGAATTACTTTTGTTACTTAAGACTTTTGATTACTTTTATTTTTAGGTTGTATATTGACTTGTCTTTAAAAATCAATTCATCTATCAATTTGAGACTTATGTTAATTTAGCTGATAAATTTTAGACCTACAAATATTTTGATCTACCCATAATACTTTCATTGCTTACAACATTGTTTCTTTCTTTCTTTTAGCTTATCAGTCCTTTTTTTCCCCAATTCTTTTCATTGTGGTGAAATACATATAACACAAAATTTAACATTTTAACCATTTTTAAATGTGTAGTTCAGTGGTATTCAAGACATTCATAATATTATATAAATATCACCATGATTTGTCTCTATAACTCCTTTCATCTTGTAAAACTGAAACTCTATACTCATTAAACAATGACTCCTAATTTCACCTTCTGCTGTGAACCTGAAAATCCCTATTCTGTGGTCTATCTTGATGTTTTTGACTATTCTAAGTGACTCATCTAAGTATAGTCACATAGTATTTTCTCTTTGTGATTGGCTTATTTCAATTAGTTCACTCAAGTGTAGCATGTCAGAATTTCCTTCCTTTTAAAAGTTGAACAATATTCCACTGTATTTTGCTTATCCATTTATCAATTGATGGATACTTGGGTTGCTTCCATGTTTTAACTATTGTAATAATGCTGCTCTTAAACATGGATATATAGATTTCTCTTTGCAACACTATTTTCAGTCCTTTTGATTATATATCCAGAAGTGGATTTTTTCCCTCTGGGATTTTTTTTTGTTTTTTTGACTGGTGATTCTATTTTTAATTTTTTGAGGAACTGCCATTTTCCATTGGGCTATTCTATTTTATATTTTTACTAAGAGTACACAAAACTTCTAACACTTTCACATCCTTGTCAACACTTGTTTTTATTTATTGTATATGGTGGTAATGTTAATCAGGTATGAGGTGATGTATTCTAGTTTTGATTAATATTTCCCTAATGATGAATGACGTTGAGCCTCTTTTCGTGTGTTTCTTGTCATATTCTAAATATACTCTCTTAAGATATATGATATGCACATATTTTCTCCCATTTTTTGGGTTGCCTTTTTACTGTTGATATTGTTCTTTGATGCACAAAATTTTAACATTTTCATGAAGTCAAATTTGTCTATTTTTCTGATTATTTTGTGAATAATAAAAAGCAGTGTTAATTTATTCAAGTGACTGCTTCATAGTTTGAACTTAAAGTGTTCTACCTTCATAAAAATATTCTAAATTTTGTTGTAAACTTGTCTGAACACTGAGATCCTGTTATAAAATAAAGCTTGTTACATTTAAATATACAAAAATCTTGTCATATTTTAACAAGGTTAAATATAAACCTTGTTGTTAGAAACCAGTTAAGTGATAGGGCAGGTAACTTTTTAAAAAAATTGAAAAGCTTGGTTTAACAGTAGAGACTTACTCTATAGGATCAAGATCAGTTTTTCTCTAACCTATTTCCCTTTACAGATCAATTGAGAAATGATACACATGGAAGCTGCCAGTTCTTCCTGGAGGGTGAGGGATGAACAATTGATGACTTGCTTGTTTGCCAGAGCATGAGGGATAGGTGCCAAATAAAGTGAGCTGCTCACTAAACACCATTTTCCCCCTTAAATTATAGTGTGCATTCAACCGCCTGCTGATATATTCCTCTGCCTTTGTATAAATCTGACTGGATTAGTTTTGTTTAAAAATTTCATGTCATTTTTCACATCGAAGCAAAGTAAAACTAGTCTTCCAGCTGTTTCTGTTTTAAATAATGTTCAAGAACAAAACTCTTACCTTATAGATTTCAACTTAATTAAAGGTCATCTCAAACACTTTTATTTTTAAAAATGCAGTCAGCTGGGCTGGGGATGTGGCTCAAGCGGTAGTGCGCTCGCCTGGCATGCATGCGGCCTGGATTCGATCCTCAGCACCACATACAAACAAAGATGTTGTGTCTGCCGAAAACTAAAAAACAAATAATAAAAAAAATGCAGTCAGCTGAATACTAATGAAATATTCTAGGTTATTCATTTTCAGGCACATGAAATGCCATTTCTTCTCCAGGAAATTCAATCAAAGGACCTTGGGTATTCGAATTCATGCCTGAATCATACAGAACTATTGACAATAATAGTATCAGGGCAAAGAGCACAGTGAATAGAAGCTATGACAAGCAGAATTTGCGGTTCTTTTGTATTTGGCTGCAAATGACTAAGATCAAAAGTAGCTGTGTCATATGATAGCTATGACTGTGGTACATTAGTTGAAAAATTATAAATAGATGATATCTAGAGCCCCTTGGAAGGACAAGTTGTTTCTAAGTGTCATATCAATTATGAGAAACTGTTGTTAACAAAGAGAAAGATAAGAAAAATTAAAAGAAAAAATTTAGGGCACAGTCAACTTTCAGGCATCTGAATCACTCTTGGATGGCAGCCAAATGCTCATGTGCTTGGGAAGTGAAGTCTACCTAGGGAAGGAAAGAAGTGAAAAACCCAGAAATCATAACCTCTCTTGGAGACTGCTGCTCCTTTTCTTCTTCATTGCAGCTAGACTTTGGTTAGTGGTAAGTGATCAAATCAAATGACTGAAGGATTTTTGCTTTTAGTTTAGGCCATCCCCCTCTTAAAGCAGAGAGAGACAGTATGAGTTAGCCTGTTCTGGCATTCAGCATTTTGCCCTCTGTATCCCTGTGATTTAGAGAGATTCCTAAATTTAAAAACTAAAATCTTTTTTTTTACTTTCTATGAATGTAAGAGCTGGCAAAGCATCTGGTAAAATTCAATCTACAAACTAATTTTCTAGGATTATTGAAAGATCCTCCTCCTCCTCCTCCTTCTCCTCCTCCTCCTCCT
>NW_025999900.1:26851457-26876982 GCF_001458135.2 Marmota marmota marmota | reverse complement strand
CTCCTCCTCCTCCTCCTTCTTTTTGGAGACATTTAAGTCATTAGCTCTTACTTAGTAGTTCCTATTATTGCTGTTTATTTTATTAAGCAAGAGAATAAATAATTTATTTTTTAGAAACAAAAATTCAATGAAGGTGAATTTTTGCTAAGCTAGTCCATGCTTCTTATTTTTTGTTGTCTACTAGAATATATAAGCAAAAATATTTATTACCTTGTATTATCTACTTTTTACTAGAAAATATGTATTTGATTTTTTTTGAAGGTCTATGATATATAACTTATTTGTTCTAGGGATTAGTTTCTCAAAACACCAGTTCATTTTAGAGCAAGTCATATTTAATCAGACACTCACTTTCAATTTAGATGGCTAATTGAGCTGAAATACTTGAATTTTTAATAAAGTTGATGCATTTTAAGCAAAACCATTTCAAAATTTTTAAAATGAATAGGTTTTATCTTAGTGAGATATTTTCTTGAAAGGTAGATACGGTAGTAGACTTTCAGTTTTCTTTCTCTAATAAAGAAAACTATAAGGAAGAATCCTAGACGTTTGGATATTAACAGCTCTTGCCATCTCCCATTAGTATTTTTTTTTTAATTTGACATTAGAATCTTCTAAAGAAAATTGTTTTGCAAGTTTGGGAAGTTAGATTGAGTAGGAAATAATAGTGAATAGGAATAATGCTTTTGAAAATCCTGGTTTTTATGAGAGTTTATCACCTCTAAAATAATATCTCCTATTTATGAAAAAATGACAATATAGATAGTTATTAAATATGTTCTCACATTATAGCATGAATAGTAAAAAACAAATTAATATTAGTTGAAAGGTATGACTTAATTTATTATTTGATATCGCAGCCTGATCCAGTTGTCTTAAAAAATAAGTTATTTATTTCACAATGTATCTACTTGGACAAATACTAAAATAAGCTTACCTTTGACTTGCTCACTTAGTCATGTGGGATCAGGTTTAGTTTGTAGAAAACATTTCTTTCTTAAAGGGATTATTTGAGTAAAACAAACAAGACTTTATTATTGAAGTGAATCACAGTAAGCATTTTGCATTTTAAAATATGATGTTTTAATCAGGCATAGTGTTATATACCTGAAATCCCAGTGACTTGGGAGGTTGAGGCAGGAGGATCACAAGTTCAAAGCCAGCTTCCACAACTTAGCAAGGCCCTAAGCAACTTAGTAAGATCCTGTCTCTAAATAAAAAATAAAAAGGGCTGGAGACATTGGTTTAGAGCCCCTACGATCAATCCCTGATACCAAAAATGAAAAGAAAAAGAAAAATGTTTTAGGAGTACATAGGCACAAATTTGAACTTAGCATGTTAAATTTAGCATCACTTAAGTTGTACCCTACCCAGTCTTGTGACATTCTCTATCAGAAAGCAAAAGGCAAATATATATAATTATTATTTTCAGAGTCAAACAAGTTTGAGAAATAATGTTTCCTATATTCCATGTCCCATATAGAAACACTCAGTGACACTCAAGAATGTTAAAACTGTGTTCTATAATAAAAAAGCTTTCATTGTTTAATCTAGATATTTTTGAGTTTTATGCTTGCAGACAAATAGTTAAGAGGTGAGTAGTACTTCAGTTCCTTGAGACAAACAATAGCCCTTTTCTTTTCCATTTCCAGCCCTTTTCCCCCCCATGCTCCAGAGGCAATCTGGTGTCATCTTTTGGCTGACATTTTTGGTGAGTACCTCCATCTTGAAACAATAGGATGGTAGGACTATTTCCCAAGCATGCTGTATTTTTTCCATAGTTTTATCTTTTGAATTTTCCCTATGAAAGATGGGAATTTATTTAGCTTGTTACCCTACCCTATTTCTCTTTCTCTCTTTATCCCTCTCCCTCTCTTTTCTGGTACTGGGAATTGAACCCAGGGGTGCTTTTACTACTGAGTTACATTCCCAGCCCTTTTTATTTTGAGACAGGGTCTTGGTAAGTTGCCAAGTATTGCAGGGTGATAAGAATACTGCCAGGGTAGGTTCCTGCTCAGAAGGTATGAACTGCCTGAGAAATAAAAAAGTTTGAAATAATTAGTGAGAATTAAAGACAGAGCCAGAAATTGGATAGAAAGGGAGTGTCTGATGGGTTTTCCAGTCCTGATGGGAGTTGAACGCTGAAAAGGGGCCCCAATTATTTAAGGAGAAGTACATCAAAGGCAGGGATAAGGTTTCAGTGGGAGGAGTCTTGGGTACTTGCTTCTCAGTGTGGCTGGGGTCTTGCACTAAACAAGTTGATTGACATTTTGGCAAGCCACACCCATCTTCAAAAGGCTGTGTGGCTCCAATGGGTCACCCCATCTCCCATGCTGTGCTGAGCTAGTGATGGAGCTAGGTAGGAAGCCACATAAACCAGGTGTTGCTGCTGGGAGTTCCCATTACCAGCGTTCCCTGCCTTATGGTACCAACATTGTTTTAGTTCATGCACAGTTCGCGGATGGCTTTCCACAGCCAAGGCTGGCCTTGTACTTGCAATCTTCCTTCCTCAGCCTCCTGAGCAGCTGGGATTACAGATATGTCCCATGCCTGGCTCTGTTATTCTCTTGTAGGGGCACATATGCACTTGCTTGAGTACACACAAAAAATTCCTATCTCTCATTATTCTTGTAAAATTATGTAGTGATTTGGGATATAGCAACGTTTAGTGTTTAAATTATTAAGAATATGTAAGTGTAATTTATAGCTAAACCGCACAGAGCAATAACTGTATCATAATATTATGATTGTTATGTATTAGTTGAAAAATTATAAACAGATGATTTGTAGAGCCTACTGAGAAGAACCAATTTTTCTATTTTTGTACAAACTTTTGTTGCTAGAGTTTATTATTATTTATTTGGTTTTCTATGAATTCATCTCCAATTTGACCCCTGATTTTCTACCAGTTGCATAAATTTCTTCTAGGACATTTGTTTACATCAGGTTTTCTCTCAGCGTTATCTGCTTGAAGCAGTCTTACCATGAGCCTTCTGACCTGGTCTAGTAGGGACAGGAAGCCTGGTTTCCCTGGTGCATAGCTGCCATCCTGGAATTTCCCTTCCTCATCATGCTTGGGGGCTAGAATTCCTGTGATTTTCTTTTTCTTGGTTTACTCCTTCATTTTCACAGAATGTAGCCTCCGATGTCTCTTAAAAGTAGGCAGAAGTTGATGTGTGTGTGTGTTTGTGTATATGTGTGTGTGTGTTTTAAAAATATTCTAGCCAGGTAGGATTGCACATACTTGTTTTAATCCCCAAAATGCAGGAGGCTAAAACAGGAGGATAGCAAGTTCAAGGATAGCCTCAGCAATTTAGCAAGGCCCTAAACAACATAGTAAGACCTTATCTCAAAATTTTAAAAAAGGGTGGTGGTGGTGGGAGTGGAAGGTGGAGATGTGATTAAGTGCCCCAGGGCTCAAGTCTTGAAACCCCCCTAATTTATTCTACCGTCACATTGATTATTTATTAATTTACATTATTCTTGCTGTTCTAGTCTAGATTTTTTTCTTTTTTTGATGCTTGGTTTGCCTTTCTTGACTTCCTGCCTGTCTTTGTAAAAATTATGTAGTGATTTGGGATATAGCAACATCTAGTGTTTATATTATTAAGAATATGTAAGTGTAATTTATAGCTTTGAGACTTAATATTTGTCCATTTTTATGGAATATGTTACGATAATTCAATATGTTTACAGTGTATAGTAATCAGATCAAGGCAGTAAGCATTTCCATCTTTCAAACACTAATCAATTTTATGAGTTAGGAATTTCATACTCTTCTAGTTATAAAGTATATCATAGATTATTTCAACCAATGGTTACCATATTTTATTTCTGCCCTTCTCAATCTCTAGTGACACTATTCCATTTCATTCTTCCATGAGATTGATATATTAGTTTCCACAAATGAGTAGAAACATGTGGTATTTGTCTTTCTGTGTCTGGCTTATTTCACTTGACATAATGACCTCCTATATTATTCACATGTCTGCAAATGATAGGATCTCATTCTTTTTACGATTGAATAATATTCCATTGTGTATGGCATATACACATTTTATTGATAAATTCATTCATTGAATGGCATCTAGGTTGATTCCATATTTTAGCTATTGTGAAGAGTACTGCAATGAACATGGTAGTGAAGGTATCTTTTTGATATAGTGATTTCATTGTCTTTGGGTATATATCCAGTAGTTGAATTGCTGGATCATGTGATAGTTGTATTTTTAGTTTCTTGAGGAATCTCCCTACTATTTTCCATAATGACTATACTAATTTACATTCCCACCAGCGGTGTATGAGTGTTCCCCTTTCTCCAGATCCTCATCAGCATTTGTTATTTTTTGTCTTTGTGATGACAACTACTACAATTGGGGTGAGTGGATATCTCATTGTGATTTTGATTTGCATTTCCCTGGTGAATAATAAGATTGAACATTTTTCATGTACTTGGCCTTTTGTATATCTTCTTTGGAGAAGCATCTATAGAGATATAGACTAGAATTCTTTTCCTTCTTAAGCAAAACAATTGTCTTCAGATTTCCAATGTTGCTGTTGAGAGATTCAGTACACTCTAATTTGTGGTGTTTTGTATGTCTCTAACCTCTATCCCAAAGCCCATTTCCCAGAATCTGGGACTGGGTACTAAGCTTCCAACTTTCAGGGATGCATTATTTTCTGTCATTAACATGTGATATAACATGTGGAGTGTTGTCAATTGAGCTTCAGTGTCCATAGTTTTTTGGGGGTGGGGGCTTAATTACATAGGCACAATTGATTGGATCATTGTTTACACAGTTTCCCAAAGACCCCAAACTTTAATCACATGGTTGGGCTTTCTGTCTGGCTTGCCCTCATTCCTGAGTCAGCTCATTAGCATAAATTTTGAGGTGTGATCTAGAGAGCCCACCACAAACAGCAAAGATATTCCTATCAGTCAGAAATTTCTAACTTCTAAAGAGGTTACCACCCAGGAGGTAGGACAAAGTCCATATTTCCTTTTAGGAAAGTTAATTCTTTCATGCCTCCTCCTTCCAGATATATCTGGTTCCATGAATTCCAAAATAATTTAGGGATTTTGAAGTAAAAATCAGATTGGTTCTTTGTCCCCTAATTGCTGGCTTAGGATTTACTTTTCGAAAGTTAACTAAGTCATTTATCACTTGTTCATCAAATTTCTGGCTTCTAAAATATTATTTGCCTCCTATTCTTGAGTGTTTATGCTTACTAGAAAAGCCTTTTAAGTAGTATTAGAGGGATTTTTGGAGGAAGCAAAACTACATGTGTGTATTCAGTTGGAGGAAGCAAAACTACATGTGTGTATTCAGTTGACTATCTCTACCCAGAAGTTGCCATCACTCTCTCAATTTATTTTCTGTAGCAACTTTTTGTATTATACTTATTAATACCTGGGCAATAATTCTGTGTTATCAAATACTGCAATATTGCTGCATTAATAGAGATAACTAATTAATTTAGGCTTCAGAATATTTAAAGATGGCTCTTCTTTTAGAACTTATTTCCTTTCAATGTCACATATGGAGAACACAAAAGAAAAACAAAATAGCCTCTTATCACTTGTTGACTAGGGGTAAGAATATGGAGATAGGGATCTTTTATCTTCACTGTTATCTATTTTTACAATGTTTGAATTAATATGTATTACTTTAAAATTAATGTAAAAAAGTCATTTTAGACCAAAAAAAGCATCGTATAAAATAATCCTTAAAAATTTTCCACTTCAAATTATGAAGCTAGGATTGTGAGTAGGGTTAATGGAGAACTAAAAATGGAGAATTTTATTTATATTTAATGGAGTAGATAGGACATAGCAGAGAACTCCTTTATCACTCTGATCTAAAAGTCAGACTTGTAACTTCTCTTTCTGTCTCTCTCAGTCTTTGTCTCTCAATCTCTCACTCTCTGGGATAGAAAGATTTTTAAGGCAACATTTCATGTTAATGAAGTCTTTGTCTAGAAAAGGGAATGTTGATCCTCTCAATTCTGATTTCTCATTTTATTTTCTTGATAAATAAGACTGCATGTGTCTACTATTCTGTTTCATTCTAGAATACAACGGTAATCTGATTTCTTTCTCTAAACAGTCGTTTTAGAATTCCTGCTTCCCTTGGATTTATTCCAAACTCCATATCATAGCATTCAAAACTCTCTTATAATGTGGTGTGACTTACCTTCTAGATTTATCTATTTCTGGGCAGCATCAAGTTCCCAGTGTTCTCAACACAAGCATTTGCTAATTTCCCCAACTTTATGATGTTGAGGTTTCTTTGTTCATGTATTTCCTCTCCTAGAATTCCTTTATCATCTTCCTTCTATCTCTGCCTATTGAAATCAGACTCATTTTTACAAACCTATTTCAAATTTTCCCTTCTCTAGATGTTCCCACTTATCTTTCCTCCACCCACAATTAATACCATTCTACTGGGGCCTCACTTGGTTTTGATCTTGCCTCCCATATATTGACTACAGCCTGCCTGTGCAGTAGATATTAGTGAACGTGTGTGTGTGCATGCACAGACGGAGGGGGGGGGGTTATAGGATTCATTATAATGCTTTGAGTTTAGTTCATTCTCAGTAAAGATATTTGATTTGAAGTAATTATCTCATGTTCTTTGAATTAATAGCGTTGATAAAAGTAACAATGGTACAGATTACATATTAGTACTTTACAAATCCAGTCCTTCTCAGGACATTTTCTTGAACAATAGAAAAGCGGATGCCTAATGCTTAAAGGTGAGATGTGAGGGAGATAAACACTCATTAATGTTCATTGCATTCATGTCCACATGGTTGATGACCAGGGGCATCCATGTGGCTGACTGCCTGAAGTAGCCAAATGAATCTTTGTGTGACTGGAACTGATTTTAGTAGTGGAAGAAAGAAAATATGGAGAGCGCGAAGACTAGCCTTGACAATCTGGGTAGCCTTGCCACAAGAGATGATCTGTATAATCAGGGAAAGGGGTGGGAGGAGGAGTCAAGGAAGGAAAATGATTTATGATGCGTGGTATGGCTGACAGAAGATTCCATGCTCTGGGAAAGGGAATTATCTGATGATTGAAGGGAGAACCTGGAGAGGGTGCATGGTCTCTAAGTGATTAGCAGAATGTAATCAGCCATCTGCCTGGGGATGGAGCTGTACACAAAGGAAATATCGAAGGGTGGGGGAGGGAGAGAGAGAGAGAAAGAGAGAGAATAACACCAAAAGAAATTGTAGAAATCTGTTCAGGCTTCCCTGTTAACAGCTTTCTTGCACCCTTTTACGTGCTTGAAGTTCTTCTTACTGATATCTGCTTGCAGGCTGGCCTGTTATTACAGGAGGATTAGAAAGTGACACTGATCAGGACTTACTGTAGTGAATTCACTGTTTTTCTAGGTGAGTGCTGGAGGACGTGGGGTTGTGACAGGGAGAAGGCAAAGGAAGAGGTATCGGACAGCTATTGTGGAAATTTCCTTAGGAACATTTTACAAAAGCCACTCTCTCTTTCTTTTCTAAATTCAAATTTAACTTTATATTTGGCAACAACTATTCTACTTTCCTATTTAAGAACTTTAAAGCCATCTAAAGTTTCTTGACTGTATAAGAGTCAGGGAGATAGGCAGACAGCAAGATTTAAGACTAGGTGATGAATTAGATCCTCATTCATCTGGGTAGGCAGGGACATTTAATTAAGCAATTTATTAAACTTGTTTTTGTGTTTTCTTTACAAAGTCCAATTCTGGTATTATGGACTCAAATATAGAATATGCCTCTTGAATTAATTTATATTTCCTCAGTGCAATCAAACCATGAGAACTAACCTTAGACAAAAATTGAAACAATCCAGAGGAATTTTTTTCTTTCTAAAATGTTTATTAATTGATTCTCTGAAGAGTGGTTATGAGAATACAAAAGAAAAACATGAAGGGGGTGAGAGGATAAGGATACATAGTGATGTCTAACATAATTTCCTCTACCTCTGTTCTGTAATGTGCTAAGTAGCAAAGCCAATCTGTTAATTTGGCCAAAATTATGCATTAGTTCCTTGTTTGTGTTTTCAGGAGTAAGCAGGACCCAGAAATATTAGGTATTTGGGCTTAAGGTTGATTTACATTATGGCAAGACCTCCTCTCACACTGTGCACATGATGATGTTCTTGCTTGGAAGAAACGGTTTCTTCTTGAGAAAATAAGTAACCTGAATCTAATTAGTTCAGATTGGCTTTATCAGCTGGTCATGTTAACTATTTATCCTGCTTTAAAATTCTTTTTTTATTTTTAATTTTATTTATTTATTTTTTAGATTACAGTCATGGTTCTTCTGAGCTGACTGGATGTGCTCAGTCCACCAAAACACTCTTTTCTGTAGTTATTCTTGTTTTGGCAATCATCTTCTTTTTCTCAGCTCAGTTATCATCACTTGTTTGCAAAAGGCCTGCCTATACTTGCAGTCCTGGAGCTTATACATTAGCTTCCAAATAGCTGTGTAACAGCCCTCTCAGAGCAAAAGATTTAGGTCACTGAGAGCATATGAAATGGTGCCTATTGGCATGGAGCAGCCCTGATGCTAACCTTATCTTGTTTGGGAATAAGAAGAGAGCCAGAGGGTGGAGAGGAGTAGCCAGATGCTTAATCCTGAGGGGATTTTAGGGACAAAAGCATTTACAATGAGTAGCATAGACTTCAGATATTGACTTCTCTGCCTCTTCATTTGGAGAGAAAATTAACAGGAGAAAGGAGAAAGAGATGGGTAGTTTTGATGACTATGTAGCTAGAATTTTTTCCCTTCTGATTTGGTTAAAGAACACTATCCTGATTTAAATACATCAAGTCAAAATGAATTCTACTAATGTCAGGCTTTCAACTTGGCTAATGTCAAAGAGATAGCAGAAAAAGTTCTTGTTATTAAGCAATTCATAGTGTATTTTCTTCTGTTGCGGTAGGATGATTAATAGAGTAAGGTGGGAAATATCCTCCACAAACTAAGAAGTAAAAAAGCTTTAAAATTGTTATGCTTTCAGGTTTTCCACTTTAAATATTGCTTCTTCACTAGATTTGTGGCAGGAAAGGATTTGATGGATGTTATTTTTAACAATAGCTGGGATAAAGGTGGTATTATCTCTTAATGCTGGAAAGGTGACCACAGATAAGCATTTGATAAGGAGGAGGGAATGGGAGGCCATTGGTTTCCAAAAAGCTGGCCAGTCACTCCTCTAACATCATCTTGGAGTCAGAATTATAATTTGGTAGGTACCTCTGTGCACTTGGCCTAATGCTTCCCTTTGTATCATCAGAAGTTTTTGTCTAGTGGTCTTATTTTCTTTCAATTTCTCTATGACTAGAAGGGAATCTTTTCCTTTATAAGATGACTTGTAAAAGAAGAGCACAATACTTAACAGCATTTAAAAGTATAGACTTGTGCTGAATTTCCTACTATTTGTTTGTATTTAAATAGAATGATTAATTTGATGGTTTGAAAGCAAGCTTGAATATTCCTGATAGGGGCAGAAAAAATATACACAAAGATTGTTACTATAATCTCCAAAATTTAAAGCATTTTTCCTTGAATTATAAATTTATATTTCAAATCAAATGTGATTTTGTGAAAATCAGGTAGACTATGGTTATTCATGGGTGCTACATTTAAATGTGAACTGTTAGAATTGAAAATTAAATATTTATAGTAAATGCCTTCTAAAGAAAATGGATAATTAATCCATTTTATGTTGTTTTCTCAGGCTTGCTAGGCTATTTTGACACCTAAGGCATTTCTTTCTCAGTTGTGAAAGTATATGTGAAGGAAAGTAATAGACAAAAGTTGAAATGAAACTTGAGTTAAACACTGATTTGCTTTACTTCTCAGGATTATAAAAATTCCCTTCTTTAGAATCTGAGCAGTTATTTGGGGAAATATCATATCCAGGTTGAAACTACACATGGAGGAAAATTTTGCTTTGGCAATTTCAATTTCAGGTTTCCTTGCCCCTTTCTCAATTGTAATTTATGTGCATTTTTTATGTCAAGTTTTTATTTAATAATTTTATCCTGTTTCTTCTCTCTCTCTAACCACATCTATATTGTTAGTCTAAGGAGTAGCAAGTTCCTATGGGGGAGAATCTCCCATGTTTGTTACTTTGGGAAGAATCAGCAACACCTAATATACAAATAGTAATTTATACAATATTTTATCATGACAATTTTTTTTTTCCGTTAAGTAGAACAAATCTGTTGATGCTGTTTGTGTGTGTTGGTAAAATGGAGGGTCATTCTTTAGTAGCTACACAGCTCTCAGTTTAGGTAGGAAGCTTCCAAGAGCTTTGAAATCTCTGGATTAATAATTATAAGCAGTCATGTATTCTTAGGCCAGAGAAATCTTACTGTTCATCCAGTTTAATTTTTTTTTTCATTTTACAGACCAGGAAACTGAGGTCCAGAAATACGGAGTTTTTTTTCTAAATTACAAAAAACTGCATTGTGCTTACTTGGTACATAGCCTGATATAAAGATGTTGTAAGTTGAGTCATAAATTGCACTGAACTAATTCTTTGGTATGTTCTTTAGTTTAGAGTAGAATGTGCATCCCAGAAAAGGCCCTGCCTTGACCTAGGAATTTTAGAGGAAACACAAGGACACAGTTATGCAGGGCTCTTGGGCAGGAGTTGGGGCAAATGGTCAATGTGGGCATAGCTGGAGCAATTTATTGAATACCAACCTGGCATTTAGTTATCTCCTTGAATGAATCTAAATTTTTAGAAGAGGGAACCATTGGGATATGAATGTGTTCTTCATTTGTAATCATTCTGCGTCCTTGAACTAGAAACCTTTATTAACCTTTGTGTATCAGATTCCCTCTCTAGGATGTGATTCTAAACTGACCCCCACAGAGGGCAGTGAATCAATTAATAATTTAAAGGTGTTTTGGTAAATCAGAATAAGAGCCTTTCTGAAGCCGAAGTACGGTTTATTAAGAAATGGTAAAGTAGCTTACTCTTCATGGAATTTTGTCATTCCTGGTGAAATTTTGTTACCTTCTAATAGGGTTTTTTAAATAGCTAAGTTTAGTATTATTATTATCATTTCTTAAAAATTTATTTTTTAGTTGTAGTTGGACACAATACCTTTATTTTATTTATTTATTTTTATGTGGTGCTGAGAATAGAACCCAGGGCCTCACACATGCTAGGTGAGCTCTCTGTCACTGAGCCACAACCCCAGCTCTAGTATTATTATTATTTTAAAAACTGAATACAAACATGGTTAAAAATTTGGGGTGTGGATTTCTCCCTCTTGCAATCAGGGAGAGAAAGCTGTTGAGTAGTAGCCTAAAGCCCTTCTCTAAAGCAGGCACCAACGTGATAAACCTACTCTATGACTTATATTTTGCTTTTGCAAATAATTTTGCTTTCAAAACTTCACCTGCAAATATCCTTCTCATTTAATTCAAAAGTTAGATGCCCAAGAAATTAGGGATGGGGATTACACTGTAGTGCTGAAAGGATTCTGAAATAGTATGTCATAGGAATGACTTATTCTTAAGGCCTTTGTCAGTTCTACATGTTTTTTTATTCCCTGTGCACATTTCTGTGTGGAAAGTTGCATGTTCCTAGTCAAATTTGGAGCTGTCTTGATTTCTGCCCTCTCCCCCAACCATTTTTGTAGGTAAAAATAATTTTTATTTTGTTACTAAGTGAATATTAAGAATATAGAGAAATATGAGCTACTTTCTGACAATCACATTAAATCTCTGATCTTTTGGTCAGTCACTTTTCATCTTTATAAGCATGAAGGTATAAAGTAACTTCAATGTGTATGATCAGAAGAAAACCTGTAAAAGAGGAATCTGTTTCCTTGAGAGGAAGAGGCTGCTCCTAGACTAAAAAAATATCTATATCCCTAAAAAAGTTTACTTTATTATCACTTATATTTGTTATTTTCACCTATTTGACTAATATTTTACTGTTATACATTTTAGAGCAATTTATTACTCTTGAAATTCCAGCACCTCTAAAAATTCAATATAACCAAATATTAATGTAATCTACTTTGAATGCTAATTAATATAATCCATCATTTATAACTTTTAGAAAAGTAAAAGCTTAGAATTTCTCATGATATCTATTTATCTAACAAATATCTAACAGTATTTGAAGTCACCACAATGTTTTTGGTAATGAGAAAATATTCCCTCTCTAGTTATCCATGTACTTGAATATGTTGGTTATAATCAAAATAGTTTAGATGCTCATAGTAGGAAAGCCCCAAATAATCATGGCTTAAGATAGAAGTTTGCTTTTCTCTCTCACATAAAAAAAAGTCGAAGACTGAAGTCATAGTACCTAGTAGCTCCTTATTTTCCTATAGGACCCTTGTTCTTATTTCTGTGCTCCATCATCTTCCACTGGATATACTCAAAATTGTCTCTGGGTCTGAGCTGGCAGCTGGAGCTCCAGCCATCAAGTCCATAGTACCTGCTGGAATCAAAGGGCAAAGCAGAAGGGTAGAAAGGGGGACCCTCCTAATTGAGTCAGCTCCCTTTAAGCAGCTGTTCCAGAATTCCTATATAGTAATTCTACTTACTGCTCATTGGGCAGAACTTAGCCACATGGACACACCTGCCTGCAAAGGAGATAGGGAATGCAGTTTTAAATTGTAGGCCAAAATATTCACAGCTAAAAGATCAGTGTTTTGTTACTAAGGAATGAGGGGAGAACGGATGTTTGGGTAGACAATGTCACTGTGATGTTGTGTTCTTATTACATGCTGAGTCTTGGGGCTACCATGTAGAAAATCAAAGTACTTCTTTCTGTTTTTGTTATGAGCAATGGTTTCTTAATTTAGAAATCTGGCTTAATTTAGAAATCCTGTTTCTTCTGTGAAGTACCATTTCTTTATTTGGCAATCTCGTCTGACTCTTGCTTTTTTCTTTCCTCTTGCCTTTCAGCTGTTTTGGAAAGAAGTAAGGTTTAGACTTCTCCATGTTAACCATGAGCGTGACACTTTCCCCTCTGAGGTCACAGGACCTGGATCCTATGGCTACTGATGCTTCACCCATGGCCATCAACATGACACCCACTGTGGAGCAGGGTGAGGGAGAAGAGGCAACAAAGGACCTAGATTCTGAACAGCAGTATGAAAAGCCACCTCCACTCCACACAGGGGCTGACTGGAAGATTGTCCTCCATTTACCTGAAATTGAGACCTGGCTCCGGATGACCTCAGAGAGGGTCCGGGACCTAACCTATTCAGTCCAGCAGGACTCAGACAGCAAGCATGTGGATGTGCACCTAGTTCAACTAAAGGTAAGGCTGATTTTGGGCTTAGATTCTCTCAGATCAGAAGGCTGACAAAGGCTATGACATGTACATCTTGAGTTCTGTATTCCCCAGTGAGGAAACATCCAGGAAGAAAAATAGAGTAACAGGGTTGAAACCATTATTCTTGAAGGTAGATGTGGACAGAATCAGTTCTTTTCTGATTTTACTTTGTATGCCAATTATCTCGAATAAAACTGGCCTTTGGGACTAGAACAGAGAAGTAGGGAAAACAAGGGATGTTAGTATAATGCCATAGAAATCAGTTATAAAGAATAAAATTATTTTTTTAAATGATTACAAAAGATAAATTAAAGACTCACAGGTTGAGCATCAAGCTGATCTGATTGTGAGTATATGCATGTGGTTATTATTTGCTGTTGAAGCTGATGCTGTCTTTGTGGCAAACAATGGATTCTGGCATGGTAGGGA
This sequence comes from Marmota marmota marmota, assembly GCF_001458135.2. NCBI lineage: Eukaryota > Metazoa > Chordata > Mammalia > Rodentia > Sciuridae > Marmota > Marmota marmota. Next base: position 26,863,238 of record NW_025999900.1, on the reverse strand, counting down.
AGGGCAATGTTCTCTTTTTAGAATAAAGTCTTTCCTCCAGGTACAATGCATCATGTAGAACAAAGGTTCTTTTGTAACAACTCATCTAAAGCTCAGAGATTTAAAAAATGTCTGTGGCTTCTAGAGCCCTTATAAAAGCTTGACTCTTGGCGGAAATGAATTGGAGGTGCTACTCAAAAGGGATAGTGATAGAGTTTTGGGCCTAGGGCCCCTAAAACATGTACTGTGAATTCTACCTCTGATGTACTCTCTCCTTTCTCTCAGGTCATTGAGGGAAATGCATGCTTAGGTCAATGACCAGCAAAACAAGTTAGGTTTGTATCCAATTAGGTTTGTAAACTCCTATGTTAATTTCTAGCCAGTTATATGGAATCCCAAGGAAAATTATTTTACCTACCCAGGTTCATCCTAAATGACCTGAAAGAGAAGGCTAAACAGATTCTTGGATCTTAACACTTACATAACTTACAGGATGTAGCCATCAGAGAAGAAAGATGGGCAGTAAAGAGAAAGTACATGCCTCAGTGGGTAGAGAAGATCTGGTTCAGCCTTCTCAGGCTAATTCAACAAATTCTAGGGGAGGAAAGGGGAAGGGGAAAGAGAACAGAGGAGCCAGAATGTCACAAATGGCTGGGCTTCTCCCAGGTTGAGAAGGCCTAGGGTTTCCTTCTTTCTATAGGTTCTTGGGAAGAATGCAAAACAGGGTAATAGAAGGTTAGGAACCAGCCTCAAGAGAATGCAAATTCCATGCTGTGGAGGCAGGGAGTGATATGATACAGTTTCAGAAACATTAATTTAATCAGAGGAACAACACTCCAATTCCTTGGGGTTTGAATAAAATAGAAATTAGGAGACTTTGCTTTGCCCTGTCCACTAATGTCTGACTCTCATAAATAGATTCAGGTTTGGGATTGTAATGAAAGCAGTTATTACCTTCATAATCCTTCAGATTTACACAAAAAGGTAGTAAGTGATAAAAGAGAATGGGGCAAAGTGGAAATATTTTTAGAAGACTTAACTAAAAACAATGTTAAGGAATTTTAAACATATCAACATGTCAATTAACTTTATTTAATTAAGCCAGTAATGTAAAAGTAAAAACTTAGATTTTTATTCCAAATAGAAATGTGAAGTTTTTGTACAGTTAATATATGGTTATATTTGGTGTTTGAGTAATGCACCTATATAGGGTGATTTGTCTTTTTCTCTTTGTAACTACCTGTCATCATCTCTTACCTGCCCCTATAAGCTCTATTCCTTGGGGTGGTCTGTCTCCCCTTCTAAGAAGGGAGTTACAGGACATGAAGTCAACATAATAATCCTATGTAGTTAAACAGTAGCTGTTAAGGTGATGAATTGAGATGTCTTACCTTCATTTTATCCTATAATTTCTATCATTAATTTTTGGGGTGCTTTTTTCATAAACACTCAACATTCTCTGTATTGTTCTCAAATATTTTATTTAATAGAGCCCCTCCACATTGAACCCAGAGTCAACAAGTTCTGGTCAGTGTGTATGGCCTCTAAAATGGTCTATACAAAGAGTTTGGTTTTATCTCTGAACATGTTTAGTTCATTTCCCCTTTGTGTAATATGTCTTTATTTAACCAAATTTAGTACTTTGATGAATTTTTCAAAAAATGTTTATATGTCACTTTTTCAGATTTCCGTATTGATCCATAAGACTATAGGGGAAGTTGGCACAGTGTTTTATATGTGGAATTTCTTGTAGAAGTACCTCTCAATAGAGACAGATGTCTGGCAAAGCAGAGGGCTAGGTCCAGCTTGGGCAAGGCCAACCATCTGCTATGTGGTGTCCCACTTAGCTCACACTACTTTAGTCAGTTACTCAATCTATTCATTTACAGTGAAAAACAACCACCACGAGATGGAAATGCCTATGGTTTTAAATGCCATCTAGGTATAGATAATTTCTAAATGTATATTTATTCCAATGTTTTCCCGATTTTAGGAGCTTCAGCTGTCTAACTGACATCTTCACTTGTGTCTTGGTGGACATCTCAAACTGGATGTGCCCATCAGAGAGCTCTTAATCTTCCTCTTTCAGCAAAAGGCACAAGTATCTACCCCACATGTGTGTTTATCAACAAGAGAATATCTCCCCCAAACATGCCCTAAAGTAAATTATTTCTGCTCAGCCTACTGTTGCCTGGTCAATCCATATCACTGTTTCCTTGGGTTGCTCAAAAGCTTCCTAACTAATCTTGCTCTCACTTTTCACCTTTACCCCCTTCCATTTTATTCTCTACTTAGAAACCAATGGGATTTTTTAAAAAATGTAAACCGGATCATGCTAATCCTTTGCTTCCTATTGGATTTAAAATAAGACTTGAGATCTTTGCCTGTGACTCTGCACTGCATTCTTCTCTAGCCATGGCTCTTCTTACCTTCTACCTTGTTTATAAAACTCCAGAGGCATTGGAAATTCTAAAGAAGTGTTAGGCTAGTTCTTGTCTCACAAATTTTCCTGTTCCTTCTTCCTAGAAACTCTTCCCCCATTATTGCATGACAGATTTTGGATCCTCATCAGACTATCAGTACGAGGCACAGTCAAGTTCTAACCTCTGTAGACACAAGTCTGGGAGAGGATTGGGCAGAGTTGGGAATAAGAAGTAGAGCCGGTGCTATGTTTGGTGAAACACACACACACACACACACACACACACATATACACACAATGTCCACCTTATCTATATATCTCACACTGCTATTCTGTTTTCAACATAGTCTTCTCTACCATTATTCAGTATATTACTTTAAAAGTAAAATTTGGTTGGAAAAAATGGTTTTAGAACATGCACAGGAGTAACTCTGCCAATGGTCCTAAATTAAATGTTACTTTCTCAAGCATTTTCTTATTCCTACTCTTAAAACATCCAACCCTGCTCCAAGTCTTTGTCTAGTCTATTACTTAGCTTTATGTATTTATTTTGTTGATATTTCTTTTCACAGATGGCAACCATCCCATTTATTTGTTTACTTGTTTATGTTCCCTTCCTCAAATGTCTAATTATCTACTGTATCTCTCTTCCTTAGGACAGGGTTAGGCATTTGGTGCCAGTCTAATTCATACCTGTGGTGGATAGGTGAGTCCAAGTCTTTATGGTCAGTGCCTTTCCCCTCTATAGGCAGGCTTGCACTGCAAGTCACAGAAGGAAGGCTGCTAAGTGAAGAGTGAATCTGGACAAAGGCATTAAATGAATCAAGGCCAAAGTATGTTTGGTACATTACTTTTCCATCAGGGAGGGTTTATGAATGGTTCTGAAGTCTTGGAGATCTTGCCTGAGAAATCTGCCCAGGAGTATCTATTCTTTCTGTAGGTAACTATGCCTGGCTCCCTTTATCCCCCATTTCTGACTCTTTGGTCATGGTTTTGGTCAATAAATCTACTTTCGGTTTTTCTAGATTGAGAACCACTCTTTTTCTTTAAATGCAACTATTTATCTTGTGATCATTGTTGGGTTGCTCTTAGAATTTATTCCTCAGAGAACACTATTACCTCCCTTATTTCCAAGTTCTTAGGGGACATTTTACTATAACCTCTAGGTTGAATTGCAAACATACACTACTATAAAGTTCCCATGTTCCCATGGGGAGTGATTGATATTGAGAGTTAACAAAATCATCTACCCTTAACTTTAAAATATAGGAACAATGTAGTATACTAAATACTTTTTTCCATTATTTTTAAAATTGAAAATGCAGTACACACATTTTGCTTCATAGTTTCCAAATATCCTTTAGTAAGAAGTATGGAAAAGCAGCTGAACCATTTTTAGAAACTCTGACCCTCCTCTCTGGCTTCAGAAGCTGTGCTATTCATGAAAACCAGACCAGATTTTAATGAAGACTTTTGACCCATGTGAAAGTATTTGGGGTCTAAACAGGAAAGTATGAATCTCTGTCTACTTTTAGGCTTCTTAGAATGTTATTTATGTTCCTGGAAACATGATAACAATAAGGAGGTAAAGCTTAGAGTGGCTGGCATAAATTAAATGATGTAGTTGGCTAACAAACAGAAATCTGGAAGTGACTTAGCTCTAATCATTTACCTAAAATTGACTTAAGATAAACTCAGCTCTAAACCACCTCCACATATGATTCATGTCTGTAACTCTGATTTTGGCCTGATTTTCAAAGTTCAGAGCCTGTGTTTACAAGGTGTTCTGAATGGGCTATACCTAGACTGAGATGTGCCTGTCACACTGATACCCAGTGACTCACATAGGGTCTGGATGGCCTGTGGGAGAAAGGCTTGAATCCTCTCCATTGCTGGGATTTGTACCTGATGGACTGATGGACAGATGTGCCTGATGGACTAAAGATGATGGAAATCTAGGGATGGTGAAGTTCCTAAGAGAGGATTCACTGTCACCATGGGACAAAGAGTCTGCTCCAGTGTGGGGGAGAAAGAGGAGTGGTGGTTTGTGATACAGTGTGTTTCTAGCTCTGTAATCCATCCTGAGCAGGCACCTTGGTAGTGTGGGTAATTAGCAAGAAGAAGAAGAAGCTATGGGCATGACACAGATGACTTCCCAGTGGCTGAGGCTCTTGCTCTTCATTTGGCAGGAACAGAGGTAAAGAGCATTATTTTTTCCCCCCTCATTGCTGGAGCATAACAAGAGAGCTGTGCCTGATATGGCAGTGGTGGCACAAGGTGATAGCTATGGAGTCCAGGATCTGCTGGTGTGAGAGTGAGAAAAAGCCAGGGTTGGCTCTTGAGCACATTGAAAACACTCTGGAATTCTCAAAAATTCTTGATGAAGGGAATTCTGAGTAGAACTAAACTTCTGACATCAATATTTGGGTGCTTGGAGAATTCTGATCTTAACATTAACATGATCATATGTTAAAGCCTGAAGCATTCCAGTTATACCATCTTTGAATACTATGTCTTAAATAAGATTAGTGGAAGAAGTACCTTTGTTTTCTGAGAAGAACAGATATTTTCCTTTCTTTTCTTTAGACCACTACTTTTCAAGAAGTAGGTCTCCACCATTAGCAGGTTGTAAAATAAGTTTAGTGAATTAAAGAGCTAAAACAATGAAGTAGAATAGAATCACATGAAGTAAGACAAGAACTATTTTGTAGACCTTGGTCTTAATTATATATATATTATATGCTTGTTCATGATGTAAATTTACATCTTTTCCTGAGTCAAGGCCAGAGCAGTTTGATAGTTACTGTTTTAGACCATTCTCAACTTTCCTCCGTAACTTTGATATATACTCCAAAGCTGGAAAATATTATGCAAGTAAATGTAATCTGGTGCTTTTTAGTGCAACCTTACTGGTTTTTGCTCTTATATGGGACCAAAACTTATATGAAATGCCCTTAAATTGGCAACCTTAAAGGTATATCCCAAACCTCAGGAAATTAAAAGATGAAGCGGATTGTTGGTAGATATGAAGATTAAAAATTTTAATTATAGCTCAGATTTGTGGCTATAATCGTTTTTGGGTGATGTGTACTCTGGTCTGAATGCATCCCCTCCCACTGCTGCAAATTTATATGCTGAAGTCTTAACTCATAAAGTGATGATATGAAGACATAGAGCCTTTAAGAGGTGGTTAATTATGAGAGTACCACCCTCATGAATGAGGTTAGTGACTTTATAAAAAGGGTGTGAGAAAGCTGTTCTACCTTTTTGCCATATGAGGACACAGCAAGAAGGTGCCATCTTGCAAGCAGAGAGCAAAACCAATTCTTCTGGTGCCTGGATCCTAGACTTCTCAGCTTCTAGAACTATGAGAAATAAATGTTTATTATTAATAAATTATTCAGTCTAAGGTATATTGTTACAGCAGCCTTAACAGACTGACAGTGGTTTTCCTTAGGGACTCTCTTCTTAGAGAAGCTGATACTAGTTGTTAAGTATCTTGGGAATGTGGTTTCATTAAGATGTTTATTAGTGGAAAAGTTTTCCCTATGATTAGTGACTGGATTGTATAATAATATTTGGTATCATTGACCAATAAAAATGGTTGAAATAAAAAGGTGTTTGATGTTTAAAAGGCTAATTTTAGATATTTAGAAGATATAATTATGTGAAAAAAATCTGTCCTAGTTAATTATTAATTATCTCTCCCTCCTTGTACATCCAGTGCTATAAAACAGGCTAAGTACTAAATGAATATTTTTTGACTGTTGAATGATTAATATATTTTCATCTGATTTGGGGAAATGAGCTAAATCTTAGACTTAGCACCTTTTTTTGTACTGCATATAAATATTCTTTGTTAAGACCTGGAAAGCATAACATGGAAAAATTAACTTTGGTGGTTTCTGACGCATATTATTATGGAAGATCTTTGGGTATATATAAACCTTATCCATAATGTAGGATTCTGAATGGGAGCATTAATTGCCAATTGCTCAATACTTCTACCAGATTGTATAGCTGTGTAATTTTTAATTAGCAAAAGTAGCTTGGAAAATGAGTATTATCATAGATTGCATAATTTGAAATAAACTATAAAACAGATTTTACAAAAAGACATGCTTTGCTTAATAGTATCAGCATGAACTAACTCTGCGCAACAGTAGCCATCTGCTTTTGTGGTCTCCAGGGGAGAATTTTTTGTAGGGGCAACCACCATAGATAGGATATGAGTTAACCCTTTTCTTACCTAAGGAGATTTTGGTTCAGTAACATTTGTAGAATGTCTAATATGTATCAAGACTGTTGCTTAAAATCTCTTATTTAATCACACAACAATCTACAGTTAAGAGATGAGGAAATTGAGTGTCAGAAGGTGAGTAAGTGATCACTTGAGAGTGTCAGAAGGTCAGTAAGTCAAATCATATTTTTTGTACCACTCCTCACACTCATAGGTGTGAGAAATTCCAGTGCCTATGGAGTAAAAGATAATAGTTCTGGTTTTCTTATACTAGATAGTTAAGATGAATGGGCATGAAGGTAGGGGGCTTATTGTTTTTAAATTAAGAAGAATATCCAATTTCTATGTATTTTAATTCATCAACAAGTAGGAAAGTGAGCAGTTTGAAGTAGGAACGTAAATGAAGTTCTGGAGTTCCTTTGAGTAGTAATGTTATAGCTTATTTCCCTTTCTTCATTGTTTGCTGCTATATTGCCTCCTTCAAAATTTGACACCTCAAAAGGCAGAAAAATCTGATTTAATTAAAATGCTTCTAAGGTATGAATTACTAGTATACTAAGAGGGAAATGGGTAGAACATGAAATGAGCGTGTTTAACTAGAAATATTAACAAATCAATTGGTTTCCAGGTAGGACATGTGTAGAGTCCATGATTCTTATCCATAGGAGAATCTCCTTGGAAGCTTAAAAACAACAACAACATTGCCAGGCCACGATCTAGACTAGCTATCGGAATCTGGGTTGGACCTGAGTATCAGTTTTTATAGGACCCCACTCCAACCCTAGGTGATTCTAATGCATAGCCAAAGCTGACACTCACTTAGATTTTTTTTTTTCATTTTTTTATTAGAACATTATGGTTATACATAGTTTTGGATATATTTTAACAAAATCATACACGCATGGAATTTGGTATACTCCATTTCAGACCCTATTTCCCCGTACTTTCCCTCACCTCATCCCTTCCTCTATTCTACTTCCTCTGCTCTACTGATTTTCCTTTTGCTCATTTACCTCTTTATTTTTGATTGGTGATTTCTACATGTTCATAGAGGTGGAATTCCCTGTGGCATACCTTTATATTCACATAGCTTGATTTTATTAAATTCATTCTACATTTCCTCCCCTTTCACTTCCCTATTCCTTCCCTGTAGATCCCCTTCTTCTCCTCCACTGATCTTCCCCATATCTTAAGATATCACCCCCCTCCCATTTTGTTTTTTTTTAATTTTTCTCTAACTTCTGCACATGAGAGAAACATTTGACCCTTGATTTTCTGAGTCTGGCTTATTTCACTTAGCATAATGCTCTCCATTTCCATCTATTTATAGACAAATGCCATAATTTCATTCTTTTTTATTGTTAAGTAAAACTCCATTGTGTATATATAGTACATTTTTAAAAAATCTACTCATTTATTGATGGGCATCTGGGCTGGTTCCATAATTTGGTTCTTATCATTGTGCCGCTTATAAAATATTGATGTGGCTGTATTGCTGTAGTATGCTGATTTTAGTTCTTTTGGATAAATACCAAGGAGTGGGATAGCTGGGTCATTTAGTGGTTCTATTCCTAGGTTTTTTGAGGAATCTCAAGGACGTTTATGAGCAGAGGAAACATCTTGTTTGTTCCATTCATTCTTCCTTTCCTCTTCCAGTAAGATAGCCAGGGCTTCAAAGATGCCTTTTTAGAAGCAAAATATCCTAAATTACTAATTTGAATTTCTTCAGTTTTTCAAGTGACCTCACAAAGTCAGTAAAACAAAAGGGGAAAAAAAGGGGCATAAGTGCATTCCAGATACTAGTCTGTATGTTTTAGATGTACTATCTTATGTTATTCTCTTAAATTTTTTAAAGACAAAAGAACAACCCAAACCAGATTTTAAACTATGTTCCTCTCTCCTTTAATTATTCTCAAAGAACTCATTGAAGTAGAAATTGTCTTATGAGAGGTCCAGGCACAGGGCTGCCTACCTGCGATTGCACAGGTCACATATGAATGGTACCTTTGAAGTCACGCAGTCATCACCTGCATAGCCTTTTGTGTTCACTTTATATAGGCGGCCGAGATTGCCTGAGCACAAAGTGCTCTGAATATGAAAGACAGAAGGGGCTTTTCCTTGTCTATAGCTAAGGAATTATAGGAGGAAAATACTGCTGTGCTTGGTGGAAACATATTTGGAAGAACCATAAAAACTTAAAATGCCCCAGAGGAGTCTGAGCTTGACACATAAAGTTATCTACTAAGATAAAATGCCATCAAAACCTATGTCTTCATTTGTGTACAATATGTCAAAATTCATTCTACTCTCATGTATAACTAATTAGAACAAATTTAAAAAAATTTTAAAGACCTATATCTTAGGATGAATTTATAGGGCTGTGCAGGATAATATGGAAAGGAGAGAGATATGAGAATGCTATGAGACTATTCAACAAGAGATACAAAGTGGCTGGACTTGGGTGGTAAACGTAGGAAGCAAAAAAAAGTCCATCAGACCAGATACTGATGGTAATTTAGAGAGTGCTCAGGGATGTCAGAGGTGACTAATTTTCTAAGGTTTAATTTTCCCTCATCAAGCTCAAACTGAACTGATATATCTGTTGTTGCTTTGTGTTAGGGCTTAAGGGTTATTTTTTAAATAAATGTGAATAAAATAAAGGGAAATAGAATAGAAATATCTCTTCTGTTCACATTTTAACAGTGTCCTGTTATTAGTGAGCTTTTTGATGTAAGCCACTTCTGTTATTCTGCAATACTCTAATGTACCAATTTTCTTTATTATTTGAATAAGGTAGATTGGCCAAATACATGCTTAAATGGGAAAGTAATATATGAAATACAATAGGAAAAGCAATTTTCTATTCTTCAAAGAAAGGAAGAATAGTATATGATCCATAGGAGAATTAGTTTACAAAAAGGGAAACTGGCGTTAGACAAATTATGTAGGTCTACAATGCTTTTTGCTTTCTTCCCCCTATCTAGAAACCTAATTTCTATCAGAAGATTATACAGTGAGTCAAACAATAGTGTCAATAATGGCAGTAGCTCAAACTTTTACCTCTGCAAAGGGACTTAATATCACACTGACTAAAGGAATCCATCTTTGTAATGGTGAGAGTCAGGCATTAGTGAGTAACATGATGGGGAGAGAAACTCTCACCAAAACTGCTCTTGGGTCGTTCAAATAATATCATATAGGAGACCACTTCCTTTTTGTATGTATCTATGTCCTCATCGTAGAGTAATGGAGGGAAGTGTTGTTTTTAAAAATATTTTAACCACAATGTTTATCTATCTTAGCTTCTAGCTCCCTCCCATATGAAGTTCAAATGCTTGGGCATGGTCTGAGTTCCTTCAAATTCTAGACCCAGCTGACCTACTGTTCCTTTTCTTGATATTTCTCTTCCTGTACCTTCAACAATCCAGGCCTTTTCAGATATTTATGCCTTGGAACATGGTTTCCTCTTCCTAGGAAATCATCTCACTTTTTACCCCAAACTTCTCTGCCTAGCAAAATTCTCACACAACCTTCTGAATGTCAGCTAAAATGATGGTGAAACCATCTTGCAGGCTAACCTGCTGAGGTTTTCTGTGAGCTTTCCCCATATTTTCTTATGGTATTTACTGTGACATAGTCATGGATACAGTATTCAATTTGAGAGACTTATTCACCAGCTCTTATAAGGAATCTATTTTTTTCTATTCTATAGCTGTGCATCTCTGGTGATAATTGGTAAGATTTTGAAATAAGGATAGAAGAAAAAAATCATGATAAAACACATTTTCTTGTATCATTTTGTTGATTGAAAGCAAATCAGCATATTTAAACTTGTGAATAATTAGTAGATCTTCTGAGCATTTGTTCCCACACTTGTACTGGAAATCTGAAAATGGACATCTATTCTTTTTTTTTGCAAGGGGGTGAGGGGTATGGGGGATTGAACTCAGAGGTGCTTACTACTGAGCCACATCCCCATTCCTTTTTATTTTTTGAGACAGGTTTTTGCTAAGTTGCTGAGGGCCTCAATAAGTTGCCCAGGTTGGCCTTGAACTTGTGATATTCCTGCCTCAGTCTTCTGAGCCACTGGGGTTTGCAGGTGTGCACCACCATGACTGGACATATTTTCATTTTGTTTATCCTAGGACAGAACATCATGGACACTATACGTGACACTTAAGGGGTATACTTGGCTGGGGGAGTCCTCACCTCAAAAGTTCTGTTATTCAATTTCAACAATATTACTTCAGTGAACATTTAGAGGTGATTATACTGTCATTGAAGAATGGATACTATAAGAAGACATTCAAAGATGATGAGGTGTTATAGTTTATTTGAGTTTTTCTGTACGATGTTTCATACTGATAAATGTAGGATTTTTATAACTGGATACCTAATTTTCATGGCAAAAACTATTTGTTAAACATCCACATGGACTTAGTAATTTCCTTGGTTCATGTAAATGTGTTAATTCTGAAAGTTCACCCTTAGATATACAAATCTGTTGGACTATGGCCTTGTCAATAAGTAATAAGCTAAATAAATAAAAATAAATCTAAATTCAGTGTGGATGACATATGATTACATGTTTTTCTTCCTTTCTGCTGTTTGTTTAGTTATAAACTTGAGGTGTCTATATTTTTAAAAATAATCTTTCTTTAAACTTTCATAAATTAAGTTGTAGATATATAAAAATATGTTTAAAATGGCGAATATTTTTCTCGGGGCTGGCAGGCATCTGTTTTGTTATCGTTGTTTGTTTTAGGTTTTCAAAACCACTGGTCTTAGCATTTGCTACAGATCTACACACAACTTTATTTTTGTCTGTCACAAGATCATAAATAAGAATAAATATTTCACAACCATGTAATGTAGTTATCCTAAAATTCAATACATCTTTTAAAATGCAGGTCCATAAATGTGTGGCAAGTTTCCAGAACAAATTTATTGAAGCTTACATTAAAGCACAAGGCTTCATAAACATTATGTATTTATTTAATAGAATTTTATGGTTTTGCTTTTATTTTTAAAAAGCCAGTGTGGTATGTTTTATTCCTCATCAAACTTAAATTCTTTTGCTTGTGGACTTTCATTGATAATTCTGTAGATGTAGTAGCTAAAGATAGCCCCCCCCCCCCCC
>NW_025999900.1:26848200-26851173 GCF_001458135.2 Marmota marmota marmota | reverse complement strand
AAAGGGGGACGAACTGGAAGTGAAATCCACTGACATCTTGATTAATGATGCTCAGGACCAAAGGTCATCTTTCAAGGGAGGAAAAAAAAAATGTGTATGAATCAGGTAAAATTAGGGGTTTTTGCTTGTAGTTGGATAGTAGCAGTACCTCAGTGGCAGCTTCTTTTTGTTTTCAACTGCCTGAACTAGAACAAAAATCTGCCATCTAAGTTCTGTTACCAAAGTATGATGTGGCAGTGCTATCCATGTCTGAATCTCAGCTTCCTCATTAGCAAAATGAGGATGTTACAGGGCACTTTCTACACCTAATGTTTTGTGAAAATAACTAGACACACCTAATCAAACTGTAGATTTTGCTAATTTTGTGACCTTGACCCCCAATCTCCTCTTTCTGCATTGCTAGAGAACCCTTTCTTCTTAAAGTTTCTCAAGTCCTTTACCCTTTTAGTGATAATACTAATTAGCTACCCAGCAATTACTTGTGCCTTGCTTTCCCTCAAAGTGCTTTGCACGCAGAATCTCAGTTAATCTTTGTAATAATATCTAGTTTTCTGGTAAAGGACTTGAGGCACAGAGAGGTTAATTGACTTGCTAAGATCATACAGCTAGAAAGTGATAGAGCTAAGAATAAAAACCAGGTATATCTTAGTCTGTGGTAATCCTTTTCAGTTTAGTAATTTCTTTGAGAACGTGACAAAAACTATAAAACTATCTTCTCAAGACATATGCACAGGCATGGTAATAATATATATATATATATATATATATATATATATATATATATATATATATATTTAGTATCTCAAGAGACCCTTTTAAATCTGTTCATGGGTGGGGGACTCCAAGTTAACACCTAGAATACTGCATCATACTGCCTTTTAACTGATTTCAAAATGGGTAGAGGAAGAGAGATTTAAAATGCATACTGCCAGGCTTGGCATCGCATGCCTTTAAACCCAGTGGCTCGGGAGGCTGAGACAGGAGGATCTTGAATTCAAAGCCAGCCTCAGCAGTGGTGAAGTGTTAAACAACTCAGTGAGACCCTGTCTCTAAATAAAATACAAAATAGGGCTGGAGATGTGGCTCATTGGTCAAGTGTCCCAGAATTCAATTCCCAGTAAACCCCAATCCCCCCAAATGCATACCTAATTTCACAGTTGTACATTTAGTAGAAAATAGCTATCTGGATCCTTTGCATTAGGTTTTGCTACTTCCGTGAACATCAGGGGCCATGGGGAAGCCTCCATTTGTAGGTAGAAGGTATTGCAGGACAGATTCTTAACCTAAAATATTTAATTCCTAATCTCGTTAATGTCTGAATTTCCCTTAACCTCTACAAAGTCTATCTTTCTATAATTAGAGATATGGCATTAAAAATAAATGCTACTAGGATAAGTAATACATTAGCTTACAGTCACATCAAGACTGAATACTAGATGCTTTTGATGGAAGAAAGAGTCTCACAAAAGGTAAGGTGAAAGGAAAAGGATTCTAAAAGAGTTCACCAATGAGCTGCCAGTTTTTACCTTGGGTCATATGGTGTGAGGACTACTAATTTAAACTAGATCCCAAGCATAAGATTGTAGCTGTATAACGATTGAAAGTATTCTTAAAACTGGGCAGTGTCTGTTTTCTAGAGTTTATAATGGCATAGTGAAATAGCCTGCTTTTTGGATGGTGGCTCATTTAGTTCAAGCTACCTCAGAGATTTCATAAGCACATTTTGGGCAAAGATAGCTGTCTCTTTACTATTAACCATCTTATAATACTGAAAACAGAGTTCTTCAATCAGTGTCAGTTATCATCCTGCAGTCTCCCTTCCTGCTGACCAGTGCCAAAAGTGAGGCCAAGTGGAAAGGCCCTGAGATTTAGAAATTGTGGTCGTGGTTGTGATCCTGTCTCTGTTATGTATTAACTGTTAAGAGACTAAGCAATTCCCTAATTTTTTGTGAGCTTCAATTTACTTGGCTATAAATATCTACCTCTAAAAGCTGTTGTAAAAATCAAGTAAATCATTCTTTAGAAGAGCTATGTAAATCTCAGATGCTACATGAATATTAGTAATTCTGATTATTTCACAGTCCAAATACTGCTTGTTGCCTTTGTGATTATGATATTCAGATGAATTGGTGTGTGTGTGTGTGTGTGTGTGTGTGTGTGTGTGTTAGGTTTGTGGTAAATATACATACTTCCAATCAAAATACAGTCTTCTATAATTTGCTTTTAGCCATTAAAGCACAATATAAATAGTCTTAATTAATAAGACTTACAAAGAGCAGCACATATTTTGTTTGAAAGTTGTAGTTAACAAAACAAAATGAAAAATAAACTTGCTAAAATTTTCACTTTTATTATTATTCTTCCCCAAATTTCATGTGCATAGTACTGAATATATCTAAATCTTTTTCAAAATTAATAATACTGTTGGGTTTTGGGGGATGGCAGGTACTGGGGATTGAACTCAGCAGTACTTGGCCACTAAGCCACATCACAATCCTATTTTGTATTTTACCACTAAGCCACATCCCCAGCCCTATTTTGTATTTTATTTAGAGACAGTATCTCACTGAGTTGCTTAGTGCCTTTGCTGAGGCTGGCTTTGAATTTGTAATCCTCCTGCCTCATCCTCCCAAACCACTGGCATTACATGTGTGTGCCGCTGTGCCCAGCAATACTGCTGTTTTTAAAGTTATCTCTTGGAACATAATTTTCACATAATAGAGTAATATAGATTTAGATGTATTAAGAAATTTACACTGAAGCTGGGTGCAGTGGTACACACCTGTAATCCCAGCAGTTTGGGAGGCTGAAACAGGAGAATTGTGAGTTCAAAGCCAGCCTTAGCAACTGTGAGGCACTAAGCAACTCAGTGAGACCCTGTCTCTAAATAAATTACAAAAAATAGGGCTGGGGATGTGACTCAGTGGTCGAGTGCCCCTGAGTTCAATCCCTGGTACCATATCTATATCTATA
>NW_025999900.1:26838255-26846460 GCF_001458135.2 Marmota marmota marmota | reverse complement strand
GTACCATATCTATATCTATATATCTATATCTTTATCTATATATATATATATATATATATATATATATATATATATATATAGAGAGAGAGAGAGAGAGAGAGAGAGAGAGATTTACACTGAAAGTTTTTTCTAAAAAAGTGGAATGAGGGGATCTAATTAATTCAGGGCTTTGGTTAATTATAGTCATACTGTTAAGAATGATACAGTTTGGGCCAATTCATTCTTTAAGAAAGGCTCTTTAAATTTTAAATGTAGAAAAAAGGCTTTCATATGGATATGTATACTATATCTTATTTTTTGTTTTGTTTGTTTTTGGTGGTAGAAATTTAACTCAATGCCTCACACATGCTAGGCAAGCACTCTACCACTGAGCTACATCTCCGCCCTAATATTTATCTTGTTATTAATAATCAAATTCTGAGGAAAAAAACACAAATGGGGAAGGTGGTTTTATTATTATGTTTCATCTATCTAATAATCTTTTTAAAAATTCATTTATTTATTTATTTTTGTAAATATCAATGTGATTTTATCTAATAATCTTATAGTGAAAAAATTTGTTGACTTGGGGAAATACTGTTTTATATTTGCAGATAGTTTGGAATTTGGAAACCCCCGTGAACAAACATCCCTCCTGCTTTGCACAGGTCTAAAAATCAAATCATTCTTTAGCTGGTTTGTATGATTTCCTAGGAATCAACTTTACATTGGCTGGTATATGAGAAAATAATATATTTTGTTGTTTCATTATATTCTTTTTGAGGGTGGGGGATACCAGGGATTGATCTCAGGGGCACTCTACCACTGAGCCACATTCCCAGCCCTATTTTGTAATTTAGAGACAGGGTCTCATGAGTTGCTTAGCACCTTGCTTTTGCTGAGGCTGGCTTTGAATTCATGATCCTCCTGCTTCAGCCTCCCAAGCTGCTGGGACTACAAGCGTGTGCCACTGTGCCTGGCAGCTTCATTACATTTTGATATAATAAAAAATTGCTAGTAGGAAACATGAGCTTCTTAATTACTATAAATCCATTCAATGAGTTCAATAATTCATTAGCCTTTCAAAAAGTATGATCCTGCTTTCAGTACTTCAGCTTTTATTTTCTGCTTAATTCCATTTATCACCCTTTATTTTTGGTCTCTTCTGCAGAGACAGCACAAAGGATACAGCTTTCTTGGCATAAAGCTACATATTTGCTAGTGTGTAAACTGGTATTTAGGAAACTTTCCAAATTAGCACAGTCATGCCCACGTATGGAAACCACATGTATAAAATATGTACTGGGGCCTCACACTGAAGGCATAACAGTTCCTTAGGTAAAATTGTTGTTGACTAATTTCTTCTTTTATCTTCTGGCTGTTCTTTTAGACACAGGTTGGTAAACTTTGTTGTTGTTTACATCGATTTTATGTTTTTTCTGATTATAATATAACACATAAAATAACTATGTCTACCGTACCTTCCAATATGGTAGCCATTGGCTAATTGTGGCTATTTAAATTTAAATCAATTAAAAAAAATAAAAATAAAATATTCATTTTTGGTCATACTAATCACATTTTACATATAAAAAAATAATGGCACCTGTATTAAATAACACAGAAGACCATTTTTAAAATTTTAGAGAGTTTTATTGGATAGAACTGATGATGTTTTAACTTTCTTTCCCCCACCCCTTTTCTGTAACTTAAAGACAAGTTGTGGCATATTTTTATTAATTAGAGTTCTATCCTGTCATTGTTCATTATGCATAACATTCTACTGCTTGAGTATTCTTTAATTTATTTTTCTAACCTCTTATTTATTGACAGACATATAGGTTATTTCTATTTTTTTTTCCTATTATAAAAGCAGTTGTGATTATTATCTTTGAGTATTCATCTTTGTATACTTGTCTAAAATATTTAAAATTGGAATTATATATTTTACATGTTAGGATATTTTGATACATACTGCTAAGCTGTCCCCCAGAGACTGTATCAATAAACATTCTCTTGGTTTATTGTGAGAATATATTCATATTACTGTATCAAGTCATTGGACCTTGTTAAGTCTCATTGAATTTTTCTATTCAAATACAAATAACAATACCTACCACCTGCCTTACCAGTGCCTTGTGAGCTACAAATGAAATAACATGTGAGTGTTTTAAAAAATAAAAGGAAAATGCTGTCATGTATGGCATTCATATTTTAAACTGTCTGGTAGTTGTAAGGATCAATCAGGGAACTTGAATCTTCTGTGACCTGGTTTAATCCAAAAGGAGGAATGGTGATTGTGGTGAAAGTGAGCACATAGACTTCCTCATGGGAGAGAGCCTGCTAGTCCTAACCTCAGAAACATCATTTATTATTGTAGGTATATGAAGGTTAATATGGAGGTAGGGTTTTTCATACAAGGGCATTTAGAGAAGTGAGAAAATTTTTGTTTTAATGTTAGAATGAGAGAGAATGGGATGAGAGATTATTAAACTCTGCTGTTCTTTCTATAAATAAGAAAACAGAGGCCCAGAAAACTGACATTACTAACAAGTGGCAGAATCAGTTAGACTCTAGCCTTCTGACCCTTGTCCTCTGTCTTTTCCTTTACATTCATCCCACATCTATGAAAGATGCAGTCAGGAGGTGGCAGGACTTTTATTACCTCTCAGATGAAAGTTAAGCCAGTGTCATAACCGGTTTGATAACTAATATTTGTCTAGTTCATTCTTGAAATAAATGCTTGTAAAGGCTAACTGGGCTATTGAAGTCAGGCTGCCAAACTTTTATTAATCACTTGGAATTACAATACAATTTTTCAAACTGAGTCTTTAGGCCAAATTGCAAATTAAATCTGTTTCTCATGAATGGTATTGATTTTAGCCAGCATTCTTTGGAAACAAATTTTTGGTGATGCTCTGAGAGTCTCTGGTCTTCAGTTAATCTCTGAATTTTAATTCACTTTATGAATTGATGTGATAAATCATGAGTGTAGACAGCCACAAATTATGCAGGCGATTTCAATCAGCCTGTGAACTCAATTAGATGACTAGATGACTAAGTCTTCCTAACACTCTCTGAGCATGCAACACCCTGAGTGTCTCTACCCATCTCAGGATCTCCCTCTCTCTCTTTCCTGGACAAGAAAAAAAAAAGCCTAGTAGCTGTTAGCAATAAATATCTTAGGAAACTAAGATTGCTGCATTTATTATTTACTTAGTATTTAGATCTTCTAAGAAGCAGCAAAGCTCTTAAATTCAGAAAGGGCAGACCCTCTCCAGTCACAATGCAACCAAGGGAGAATGCTTGTCTTTCTACAGGAAATCACAGACTTGCAAGGTTTCTGGATAGATCACAGCTTCTCATATGGCTGTATCTGATGTCTTTGCGTGGCAACACTTGGTCTTGCACTTGTTGAATTTTTCAACTATAAAACAGTAGAAAATGAAGTAACATAATGCAAGGACTAATGGGGTTTGCTTTAGCAGACCAAGAGGAAGATAAATTAGAGTGAAAGCTTGATTTTTTTTACATAAGGTAAAAAAGATTCAGATAATATAAAATTTCAGGCATTTGAAAAGTTACTCTATTTCATATTTCTCTTTTGCTATGTAGTTAAAAGGCGCATAATTATAGATTTGAAATGGAAAGGGTTATTTTCCTCCAACAAAATGCTTCATTATGCTAAATAATTTTTTTATTCATTTAAAATTGTTTTGTTTTTTTCTGGTACATTCGACAATTAGGTAGTATGATGATGGAGATGTGAGAATTACTGGAACACTATCTTAGTGTATGTCCCATTTGGCTTGCTCAAAATCCTGAAAATTTTCCTTAAAAATTAACTTAAAATTAAATGTACTTGCTCTCTTATCCTTTGAAAAATAATTTTATTTTTGGCAGTGCTGGGGATTAAACCCAGGGTCTAGTGCATGCTAGTCAAGCACTCTACCACTGAAACACATCCCTAGCCCTCTCCTTTTCTTTTTTAAGCAAAATTGGTTCACATCACAAATTTTTTACTTTGTGATGGTCATGATAGGGAGAAAATATGGAAAATCCTGTAGTCCTTGTCCCCTTTATCTCTTTTAGATGTACTCTGATCTGTTTTTATCAGTTCTGCCCTATTTTAAAATTACGTAACACTTATAACCTGCCTCAAACCTACTTTACAAGTATATGAAGTATAAATCCTAAACTGATGATTGAATTTGCTGGCTGTCCATTTGTCTACATAAAAAAATGGGTTGGTGGTGGAAGGTGATTGACTCTGGAGTAGCTACTTTGATTAGACTAAGGGATAGAGGAAAGGATTTTTTTATTTTTTTATTACAGCATTAAGATTATACACAATATTGGGGTTCATTGTGACAGACTCATGCAATCATATAACATAATTTGCTCCAATTCATTCCCCAGTACTTCCCCTTTTTCCTTCCCTCCTTCTTCCCTTTGTACTCCTGAGGAAGAGATTATGTTATAACCTTTACCTGGCAATATTTTTTTAAAGAGTTGAAGATGTTTGTTTTGTTTTTTGTTTCTGCTTTTTTTTAGTGGTGAAGGTACATATGTAGAAAAGGGCAAATATATATGTATTTCAGAAAAGTAGATATGGTTAATATTTGATAAATGCAGGAGTATATTTAGTTATAAAGTAAAAATAATAATAATGCTTATGCCAATATGATCCATGGAAATCTTCTAAATATTATATCATCATAGTGCTTTACATGAAAAGCAACATTCACCATATTTAATTTTAAAGCTGATCATTAAAGTTATGAATGACATTAGTGCCACCATATTTAACTTGGCCAATTTTTCAAAATGATGAAAATGTTTCTACATTTTATCTTTATGCCACAGAAAAATGTAGTTTCAATTTCAACTTTAAAAAGAATACAAAGTATAAATTAAAATTCTTCTCCTTTTTTTCACAAAAAACATGAAGAAGTTATAGTACTATTTAAATAAATCACTAAAGGAGTAACTTCAGAAATTAAATCTGCAAGATATTTTTGTTTTATTATGAAGTAACAAAATCTGTAACTGATAGCAAGTGCTTTAAAATGAATCATACTCTCAAATGAAACAAATAATTTTGCTTAATGTGAACTTTAAATCAATCAAGTATGGCTTCATGGATTAACATTTTTTTTCTTGTCTTCTGTCTGGAATTATATTAAGTGCATGAGGTAACTAACACTTCTTATGCTCGTCAGGGAGCTCAAAGCAGCAGTTATTTCTGTCATTGATTAAATGGAAAAATAAATTAATCATTTCTGAATAAATACAGTTTATCCAACAGGCACAATCTTTCCATGCATGGGGCTTATTGTGGAAAAGAATTGGATCTAATGGGGAAGCTAACAAAAGAGATTTCTTGCTGAAGACAAGGTTTGAGAACTACTGAATTAATCTACTTAATAGGGGCCTTAACATATACTGAGTAAAGCCTGAGGAAATCTGATATAGAAGGGGTAGGTTTTGACTAAGTTTTGGGAGTGGAAGGGCATGAAGTTCCTCTGGTAATAGGCATTTTTAGCAGTATCAGGTAAGGTCATAATGATTCTGACCCCTATTCTTGTGTGTGTGAGTGGTAGTTGGGAATTGAACCCAGGGTCTTGTGTATGCTAGGAAAGTGTTCTACCACTGAGTTGCATCCCCAGCTCTTTAAAAAAATTTTATAATGAAATGGGGCCTCCTAAATTGCTAGGCTGGCTGTGAACTTGTTATTCTTCTGCTTCAGCTTCTTGTATAGCTGGGGTTGCGTGTTTGTGGCTCTGACTCCTATTTTATCTGCTTCACTGTTTGGCTCTCAGATGGCTCTGATGTGGAGTAGAGGCAGCTCAGAATCAGGAACTTGCCTTGAATGCCTGAGAGTTCTCAATACAGCAAATATGCCAAGAGCGTACCCTCCCTCACCATACTCAGCAATGTGTTGGAGTAGGCGAAACTCAAAAAAATCTCAAGCTTCTTGTTAATCTCGGATCAACTTCAGGACTTCAACACAGTGCTAGATGACAGGGTGAAACCAAACAGAAAGATACTTGTGTGATGAACGCACTGGAAATTCTTCCCTGTGTGCTGCTGGAACTGACATCCTGATAGAGTTCAGGCGCCTGGTGAAGCTGTGCAGGCAGGGCCTGGTCTCTGGACCACATGCTTTTCATGTACGTCATAAACATGAACTTTCTGAAATGTTCCTGCTGGCATTTTTATCTCTATTCAGAGGCATTAATTAAATAATTGTGACTCATATCATGCCAAAATAGAGAATTTAAACTTTTCTGTTCAATTGCCTTAGACCTCTTTTCCTCAACTTGGCAAGGCTGACTTGGTCATCAGTTCAGCAATACACTTAGGGATTTTTTTGACATTTAGGGATTCCATCAGTTTTGCTACAGATATTCTCTGATGATTACAATCACATCTTTTTCCATTTGCCTGTTTCATAGCAAGTTAGTCTGAATGAAAAGCCTTAGAAAACACATGTAAGTATATAAAAGAAAATTAACTTGCTCTGGATGGCAATTCTTTTACCACTTTAAAATAGTATCAGTGGTCATTACATTCAAATTTTCTTTTTTTTCTTTTTCTTTATTTTTTTAAAACAGCCAAAAGCAGAGAAAAATCTACTTGGGAAAGACAGTTCTTCAAGTTAAAATAATGATCTCTCTTCCAATGTATCCTTTTTTATATATAATCTGATAATTTGGAACGTGGAGTTATAATGTTGTCTTACCATAAACTTGGAAGAAGATTTTTTATTTTTGTGTATTAATTTCTTCCCCAGTAATGTAAGGATAAATACTGATAAAATTCATGTAATAATATTCACGTAATAATATTGCCTACTTTCTACAGATGTCAGAATATATACAATTGTGTATGTTGCAGATACTACTATTAATTTTGAATTTTCTTTTCTAAGGAAGTTTATCGCTGTCATCTGTAACTTCAGATGCCCTTAAAATAACTATTATTAATCACAATAGTGGTAAAAAAAATGAGTAACAGGGGCTGGGGTTGTGGCTCAGCGGTAGAGCGCTCACCTAGCATGTGCAAGACACTGGGTTCGATCCTCAAC
The DNA here is from genome assembly GCF_001458135.2 of Marmota marmota marmota. Taxonomy (NCBI): domain Eukaryota; kingdom Metazoa; phylum Chordata; class Mammalia; order Rodentia; family Sciuridae; genus Marmota; species Marmota marmota. The sequence continues at coordinate 26,839,391 of NW_025999900.1, read as the reverse complement.
ACCACATAAAAATAAACAAATGAAATAAAGGTATTGTGCCCAATTATAACTAAAAAAAATTTTAAAAATGAGTAACAGAAAAAGTTTATTAACCCACTAAGTCATCGTTTTTTAAAAAAAAGAGAATAAAGAGCAGAATAACATCTTTATAGATAATGAAAGCATGCCAGAAAGGTATACCCTCCAACACATGAAAAGGTTATATTTCCAATTGAGTCAAAAGTAATTAAGAAAATGATAGAAGCTGTGAAATAACATGATTCAGAATTAGAAAAACACAAATGTGATCATTAAAGAAATGGGAGATTTTTTAAAAGGGGTGAAAAACTCAAGAAAGAATTAGAAATAAAAGGAAAAATAATTTCAGGAAAGAAGACTATGCTAGAAGGAAAGAACACAAGGACACATAAACATAACAGATAATACTTTAAGAAAAATAGAATATCCATGGTACAAAAGACTTATTCATAATAGCCCCAAGCTGAAAACAGCCCAAATACCCACCAGCTTGTGAAAAGACAAAATTTCTGTCAGGCAAGATGGATGAATGGAGGGACCTAGCACTCACCTGATCCTCCACAAAGAAGCAGCAAAGCAATAGGTAAATAATTGCATATTGAGGTGAGTGACCATGGGAAAACTCTGGAATTCAACAGTAGAAATATGGAAACTTTGTAAAATCCAGAGACCTGGATGAGAAGCATGGCAAGAGAAAATAGCCCATCACCTGCCTCCCTGTTTCTATAGCAGAGAGAGGGAGAGTCTCCCTTCCCCAAGTATAAAGGTAGAAGAGAAAGTCCTAGCAAACTATTAGTGCAGATACTGGCAGTCATAACCATTATGTTTCACAGGCCTTGTAGGCTTATAGCCTAAAATAGGTAAAGGCTTGAAACCTACATAGTAGTATGGCTTTGGAAAATGAATTCACTTAATCTTGCAGTGAACCCCCAGAATGCTAGAGCCAGGAGCCATCTTGAGAAGGGGACTATTGTTTGAATTTGGATTGCTCAAGGGGTCAGAAACCCCTGCATATTCCAATTTCTGGGACCCCCTAAAGATATTCCAATGCACTGGCTCAGTGGTTGACTATTTCTTGAGCCAGAGCCAGATTTAGTTTGTGGAAAGAATCTGACATA
>NW_025999900.1:26827719-26834881 GCF_001458135.2 Marmota marmota marmota | reverse complement strand
CCCCCCCCCCCCCCCCCCGAGAATGGTTCACAGTGGGGCATGGACATGATGATGTGGAGGGGTATAGAGGGTGCTGTCCACAGCCCTTAAAATAACCAGTGGATTGGGAAATCTGTCCTCTGGGACTAGGGGTACAGCCACCTGCATGTTGTTTGCTTGGAATCCTGGTTGACCCCGCAGTTCCTACTATTCCTCTCTTAGCACCTGTCTCCAAGAGGCAGAAGGTCTCTAAGATACTACCACTACCCACCCACAGGAGTATGGTGGGGTCAGTTTTGAGCAGTGCTGTAGGGAATCCATCTCTCTCCCAAGGCATACAGCCTAATAAATTCTGGAGAGAAATTTTTGTCTGGTAGCTGCAGAGTTTCACAATCCTCTTTCCCTGAGAAATGAGAAAAATGAGGGGGTGAAAAAAAATTTGCCTGGCTCCAGCAGCAACCCACTTGAGCTTGATCCCCGGAAGGTACCACAACTTTAAAAAGTAGGGGTATAAAAGCCCTCACCCCATCCAGGTGTGCACAGTACCTTATAATGGAGCACCCAATTTTATAAACAAACACCATTAGACCTAAAGGAAGAGATAGATTCTAATACAATTATAGTGGGGGGCTTTCACTACCCTATTCTTACTAAGGGATTACCTTATAATGGAGCACCCAATTTTATAAACAAACACAATTAGACCTAAAGGAAGAGATAGGTTCTAATACAATTATAGTGGGGGCTTTCACTACCCTATTCTTACTAAGGGATTGATTGACCAGACCTCCCCCCAACCCCGACAAACAGAAATATTGGAGTTAAACTGCACTATAGGTTGTATGGACTTGATAGACAATTATAGAATATTCCATCAAACACTGCAGAATATACAATTCTTTTCATCCATACATGCAATTTTCTCTAGAGCAGACCATATATTGGTCACAAAAAAGTCTAAACAAATTTTTTAAAAAGTTAAATCATATTTCATATCTTTTCTTTTACATTTTTCAAGTCACTAATCATATAGAATTTTGCTAATTAAACAGCCAATTTAAAATGCCAACTCCACTGTAAACTGGATGTATATCATATCTTTTCTGATCACAGTGGAATGAAACTAGAAGTCAGCAGCAAGAGAAACTTTAGAAATTATACAAACACACAGAGACTGAAGAATACCTTTTTGAAGGAAGAGTGGGTCATTGAGGAAATCAGAAAGGAAATTTAAAAATTCCTTGAAACAAATGAAAATAGACGCACAACATACCCAAACCTCTAGGATACAGCAAAGCAGTACTAAGAAGGAAGTTTACAGTAATGAGTGCCTACATTAAAATTTTAAAAAAATCTAATAATGCATCTTAAGATCTCAGTAAACAAGAACATATGATATCCCAAATTAATAGAAGGAAAGACATAATAAAAATCAGAGGAGAAATAGAGTCTAAAAGATCAATACAAAGGATCATCATAACAGACTTGTTTCTTTGAAAAGGTAAACAATATTGACAATTTTTAGAGACTAAGAAAGACAAGACTCACATCAATAAAATTAGAGATGAAAATGGAGACATTACAATGGATACTACAGAAATTTAAAGGACCATTAGGGATTATTTTGAATAATAATATGCTAACAGATTGGAAATATCTAGAGAAAATTAAAAAACTTTTGGACATGTAAAACTTGCCAAAATTGAACCAAGAAGAGCTGAAAAAAAAAAAAAACCCAATAGGACCAATAGCAAGTAATGAGATTGAATTGATAATAAGAAGTTTCCCAATAAAGAAAAAGGTCAGAATCAGATGACTTTAGTGTTGAATTTTACTAAACTTTTAAAGAAGAACTAACAGAAATGCTTTTCAAACTATCCTATAGAATTGAAAGGGCTAGAGCCCTTCCAGCCTCATTTTATGCATTACCCAGTTACCAAAACTTAACAAAGTCACAACAAAACAAGGAAACTATAGACCAGTGTCCCTAATGAAAATTGATGCAGAAATTCTCAACAAAATCTAGCAAATCAAATTCAGATGGCATATCAAAAAGATTATACACCATGATAGTTGATTTCATTTCAGGGATGATGCAAGATTGGTTCAACATATGCAAATCAGTAAACATAATATATCACATAAATAGAATGAAGAATAAAAATCATATCATCTCAACTGATGTAGAAAAAGCATTTCCTAAAATTCAGTATCTTTTCATGATAAAATCCCTGAGCAAATTAGGTATAGAAGGATAATACTTCAACATAGTAAAGGCTACATATGACAAACTTATGGCCAACATCATACTGAATGGGGAAAAACTGAAAGCATTTCCTCTAATATCAGAAACAAGACAAGGGAATGCATTCTCACTGCTGGTATTTAATATAGTACTAGAAATTTTTGAGTACTTAGATAAGAGAAATAAAAGGTATACAAATAGGAAAGGAAGAAAGCAAGTTATCCCTGTTTGCAGATGGTATGATTCTCTCTATTTAAAAACTAAAAGCTCCACTGAAAAACTATTAGAAACTAAAATAAACAAATTCAGTAAAGTAGCAAGATAAAACATACAAAAATCAGTAGCTTTTCTATACATAGTGAACTTGCTGATAAAGAAATCCCATTCACAGTAGCCACAAAATAAAATTTAATACCTAGGAATAAACTAAGAAAGTGTAATGAAAATGACAAACCACTGAAGAAAGAAATTGGAGAAAACACTAGAAGATGGAAAGACCACCTATGTTCATGGATTAGAGAATTAACATTGTTAAAATGTCAAATATTCTTTATAGAACTGGAAAAAATAATCCTAAAATTTATATGTAAGCCCAAAAGACCCCAAATAATCAAAGCAATCTTGAGTAAAAGAGAAAAGGGAGGTATCATAATACCTGATTTAAAGACTTACTATAGAAAGCCATAGTAACCAAAACAGCATGGTACTTGCACATAGACCAGTGGAACCCAACAGAGATTCCAGAAATAAATGCATGCATCTACAGCTATGAGATTCTTGAAAAGGAGCCAAAAATATTCACTGGGGAAAGGACAGCCTCCTCCTCTTCTTATTTTTTAAATATTTTTTTCTTTAGTTGTAGATCGACACAATATATTTATTTTTATGTAGTGCTGAGGATTGAATCAGGGATCACAAGTGCCAGTTAGGTGCTCTACCCCTGAGCCACAACCGCAGCCTGGGATAGCCTCTTTAACACATGGTGCAGAGAAAACTGGATATGCACATGCTCAAAAGTCAACTCAAAGTGGATCAAAAACCTTAATATAAAACCTGAAACTACTAGAGGAAAATATAAAAGAAGTACTTCAAGGTATTGGTACAAGCAATAATTTTCTAGGTAGGACTCCACAAAGCATGGGAAACAAAAGCTAAACTTGACAAATGAATAAACTAAAAGGCTTCTGAGGAACAAAGGGAATGATCAATAGAGTGAAGGGACTACCTAATCACAACAGAATAGGAGAAAACATTTGCTAACTGTTCATCTGATAGGGGGTTAATGTCCGAAAGAGCATGCTACAGGGACACTGCTACATCGATGTTCATAGCAGCACAATTCACAATAGCAAGACTGTGGAACCAACCTAGATGCCCTTCAATAGACGAATGGATAAAAAAAATGTGGCATTTATACACAATGGAGTATTACTCTGCATTAAAAAATGACAAAATCATAGAATTTGCAGGGAAATGGATGGCATTAGAGCAGATTATGCTAAGTGAAGCTAGCCAATCCCTAAAAAACAAATGCCAAATGTCTTCTTTGATATAAGGAGAGTAACTAAGAACAGAGTAGGGTCGAAGAGCATGAGAAGAAGATTAACATTAAACAGGGATGAGAGGTGGGAGGGAAAGGGAGAGAGAAGGGAAATTGCATGGAAATGGAAGGAGACCCTCAGAGTTATACAAAAGTACATACAAGAGGAAGTGAGGGGAAAGGGAAAAATAATACAAGGGGGACAAATGAATGTCAGTAGAGGGGGCAGAGAGAGAAGAGGGGAGGGGAGGGGAGGGGAGGGGGGATAGTAGAGGATAGGAAAGGCAGCAGAACACAACAGACACTAGTATGGCAATATGTAAATCAATGGATGTGTAACTGATGTGATTCTGCAATCTGTATATGGGGTAAAAATGGGAGCTCATAACCCACTTGAATCAAAGTGTGAAATATGATATATCAAGAACTATGTAATGTTTTGAACAGCCAACAATAAAAAATTAAAAAAAAAAAAAGAACTCAGAAAACTTAACAACAAAAAGGTAATCTGGTTAAAAATGGGCAAATGATCTGAAAAGACAATTCTCAAAAGAAGAAATAAAAATAGGAATAAATAATGAAAAAATGTTCAATATCAGTAGCCCTCTGGGAAATGAAAAAACTATAATGAAATACCATCTCACCCCAGTTAGAATGGCTATTATAAAAAGACTCCTCCAAAAATGCTGGTAATTATGTGGAGAAAAGGGAACACTTATACACTGTTGGTGGGAATGTAAGTTAGTACAGCCATTATGGAGAATGGTAAGGAATTTTCTCAAAAACCTAAAACTAGAACTACCATATGATCCAGCAGCTATCCCACTCCTGAGTATTTATCCAAACAAAATGATGCCAGCATACAAAAGAGATACCTGCATGTCTCTATTTATTGCAGCAATATTCACAGTAGCCAAGATATGGAATCAACATAGGTGCCTGTCAATATATGGGTGGATAAAGAAAATACGGTATATAATACACAATGTGCTGTTATTCAACAGTAAAGAAAAATGAAAGCCTGTCATTTGCACAAAATGGTTGGGTCAGGAGGACATCATATTAAGAGAAATAAGCTAGCTATAGCAAGACAAGTATTACATGTTCTCTCTCATATGTGGAAACTAAACAATAAGAATAACAAAAATGAGAACCCTAAAGTAAAAGGAGATTCCTAGAGAATGAGAACAGTGCCAAGGGAAGGGTTGGGGAAGGAGGCAAGGGTAGAAGAAGGGTGAATGGAAACAATTAATTCAGCTGATTGTGTGTATGTTTGGAAATATCAGAGTGAATACAATTACTTTGTACAATTAATATGTTAATATTTATAATAATAAAAAAGTTATCCATAAATTAATACTACTAATCAGTAGAAATAATGAACTAATTACATATGAAACAACATGAATAAATCTCAAAAGCAAAGAAAAACTACATACCATGTGATTATATTTAAATGACATGCTAAAAAAGGCAAAATATAGGGACAGATTAGTGTTGCTAGAGTTGGAAATATGCATGTGTGGTTGAGGGGAGGCAACTGACTGCAAAGAGGCATGAGAGAACATTTGGGAGTGATGGAAATGGTCTCTATCTTGTCATATACTGTGTACATTTGCCAATCCTTGCCAAACTGCATGCTTTAAAGGATGAATTCTATTGTATGTTAACTGTATCTCATAAAAATAAGAGAAAAAATTTTTTGAGAAAATCAGTACAGGCAGATATTTAACATGTGCATAATAGGAATCCCCAAGAAAGGAAAGTAAAACAGTATTCTAGAAATAATATTAACATTTATACATCACGAAAACTTTCCTGAGATAAATTTCAAGTGATTTAAAATTACACATTGGAAAAGTTCTACACTTATGAGGAAAACTAAAAACCTCTGGACTATATAAAGGAAAAAAAATTAGTAAAACAACAGCAAAAAAAGTCTATGGTCATCCAGCCTAAACTCCTAGTCACAAATAAAGCAAAGATGATAGGATTGTCACCATTAACTTTTTGTTAGCTGTTTTTTTTTTTTTTTTGGCAAGAAGATAATGGAGTAATATATGTAAGAGTCTCAGGAAAGGAAAATAGGAGCTAAAGAATCAACTAAATACAATTTCAAGGGTAAAGACCACAGACAAACTTGCAAGAAATCAGAGTATATTGTTTCCATGATTGGTTATTGAGGAATCTTCTGGATCATATATGTTACATGATCAGAATTACTATAGAAACATCCATAAAAGTGCTGCTGGCAGTGATTATCATCGGTTAATAAAATCACAAAAATAAAGACAGCCCTATGCAACTCTTGACAAAACCATATAATGCCACATACATGAATTAGTATTGCCAACACAAGGAAAAGAAAATCTGAAAAGTATTTGGATTTGTCAGTTTCCTGGAAAAAGAAGAGAAGGGACTCTGTTAAATAATATAATGGTGTTGTATTCAGCAGAAACCCAAACTGTGTGAAACTCTATAGGGAAAACAATCCTATTTCTTAATAAAAATTTCAGAACAGAAATGAGAATTAATTCAGGAAATTGTATAGATTAAAACAGACAATAAGAGACAAAATTAAAAGAGACCATAAGATTAACTAATCAATATGTGGCTCTTGCTTGGATCATGATTCAAAATATAAGGTGAAAAATAAGATCTATAGGGACGGGAAGATGGCGGCGAGGGGAGTGCATTACCCCCGTGTGCAGCTTCACTGTGTGGGAGTATGACAAGTCAGGACGGCTAAAGGATATCTTGTTAGGAATTTCCAGCAATAGTGGGGTGCTCCGGAACCTGGAGGAAGGATTTCCATCGCATGAGGATCTGCTACGGGGACTCAAACGCGAGAGGTTTGTCGCACGGAGGGTAACACGGCTTATTCAGCAAATCGCCCCGCGGCTAGAGTCTGCAGCGCGCGCTGGGATAGAGACGCAGGGTTACAGCGCTGCAGTTTCTGCCAGCCGTGCAAGCACCGTACTCAGGGCTGAATTCTGGGTTCGAGACGGGGGAAAGGAAGCGGTCCATCTCGGTTCTCCACACCGGTCAGACCACAGAGGAGGCCAGCAGCCACCATGATGGTAAACTGACGTCACCTACCCTGTTTTAGACTGACTGCAGCTCATTCAGCCATAGATCAGGTAATTTCAGGCTGCAATTCACCTGCGGCTTGCAGACAGATTGCTAGGGTTCAGCGCCTGGGTGCTTCTTAGAACCTGAGCTTATCGGAGCGAACACCGAGCGCGGGGCGGCCGAGTTCCGGCTCCCGGAACCGTCCCGCGGAGCCTGCGGAGGCTGCTTCTCCGACTCTGCTCCTATCAGAGCATACAACAAGCACTAAGCAGCCGAATTCCGGCCCCCGGAACTGAGCCCGCGGGGACTGCTTCTTGGAGCTTACA
>NW_025999900.1:26729980-26822797 GCF_001458135.2 Marmota marmota marmota | reverse complement strand
GGAGGATGGGAAAGGCAGCGGAGCACAACAGACACTAGGATGGCAATTTGTAAATCAATGGATGTGTAACTGATGTGATTCTGCAATCTGTGTATGGGGTGAAGGTGGGAGTTCATAACCCACTTGAATCAAAGTGTCAAATATGATATGCCAAGAAATTTGTAACGTTTTGAACAACCCACAATAAAAAATTTAAAAAAAAAAATAAATAAATAAATATTTACAGAACTTCAAGATGAAAAAAAAAAATAAGATCTATATATACATATATATGTATATATATCTTTATCTTTATCCCTCCCTTTATCTCTGTTCCCTTTTCTTCCTTTTATATGTATATATATATATATATATACATATATATATATATATATATATGACAATTGAGGAAATATGGGTAGCAATTGGATATTTGATATTGTTAAGGAATTAACTATATAGAAGTATAATAATATTACTGTGGTTGTGTTTAAAGAGTCCTTGTCTTTTAGCAATACATAATGAAACATTATTTAGATGAAATTACAGCATATTTAGAATTTGTTTCAGTATAATTTGAGATCAGGTGCTGTGGATGGGAACAGATGAAAAAAGATTGGCCAGGTTGATAACTATTAATTCCGGGTAATACATACTTAAAAAGTTAATTATCCTGTTGTCTTTGCTTTTGTATGCTTGAAATTTTCCATTAAAATGTCTTAAAAAATAGAATAACATTTATATAAGATATTTCAAAAAACCTGTATCACTCTCATGGACAGGAAACATATTCTGAGGTGATAATTTGCTCCAGGACACGTAACTATAGTGTCAGAATCAGGAATCTTACTTACCCTACCATCTGATACTGTATCTTGGATCTGCTTGTCTAAGCCATGCTATCTTAAAGTTATAAATGGTTTCTTGTGCCCGGTTGTTTGAATAACTCTTCCAGTGCTCTGATCTTTGGTGTGGGCGATGTCAGAATCCAAAGTAGTTACTCTGAGATTCCTACAATGTCAATCACACTTTTTACTTTTTAATGAGATCTCTAGTCTTCTTCAGCTTACCTTCCGGGTTCACCTCTCTATTCTTTTATCATCACATATTAAAATTTCCAGGTTTTATTTGCCTTTATTTTATATTTTCTTTTTAAAAACCCTTTCCCTCCCTTTATCTCTGTTCCCTTTTCTCCCTAGTCTTGCCCAATTTATCGAGTGACTTTTCGACTGCTGGTTACAGCCCTTCTCGGCTGTGCTATAGATGTTATTCCTTCTCCCTCATCCTCACTCTATGATCACCCCCTTTCAAAGAGTTGAATTCAGAAAAGGAAGCTCTCACAAGGTGGTCTTAGAATAGTAACCTAGACAATAGTACTTAGAATCTAGGAAGACACATGCTTTTTCTATTTAAAAATTATTGAAATGCTGGTACCTTGATCACAATAGGTACTCTATTAATATTTACTGAAGACATCAATGAAGAAATAAAATAAAAGCTAGGGTTTCTTCCCGCTCCCCCAACAGTGTCACCTTACCTTATACCTTTTGAGATTTGTAGTTTTCACCCCTAACCGTCTTGCTTTCTATCTAGGAAATGAATACACCAAAGCCTTACGAAACAATGCCTTGCCCTTCATGTAGTGAATGTTAGCCCATCTGTCAGTGAAGCACAGAAACATTAGATTAAGAGCTCCTTTAGGGCAGGAATCCTGTTAACTCAAGTTTAGATCTCTGTGCATATACACCTTATAGTTGTAGAAAGTTACACTTGTAGGTTCTTTTCCTTAGATCCAGTATATAGAGGTTCTAGGGTGGGTCATATATCAATGCTACCATGACTTAAGGGAAAACTGCAAAGCAGGATTTTTATTTTTGGTTTATTTTTGTTGCCTTCCTACTCTATACCCTCTATATCCTTTTGTCGTTTTCTCCTGATGAAAGTCCCTCCATCAACACAACTTTAAAGACTTGCCAGTCCCCAAATGTCCTTTGTTCTAACTGGAGTTGCCCCCTTTGCTCTGACAATTCTGTCACCTTTATCAACATCATTATTTCTAGGTTACTGATCTTGGAGCATTCTTCCTGTGTCATTCTTAATAAGACACAAGCAATAGGCAGGTTTAGTCAAAATTATTCTCTGATTAGTACAAGTGTGTAAATCAGATTGTTTTGAACTTTATGGCGATGCTACTGGTAGAGGTATTAATGAGATGTTTCTGACTCCTCTTGTTTTGTTACTTCTCCCTGACTCATGGGGTTTATTGTGAGAACTAGTGCAGCTTTGGGGAAGTGCTTTGTGTCCTGCCATGAGATCTTGTGCCAGGAAATAATTTGTAAGCTTGTCTAGTAAAGTTCATCAACTTGCTTTGAAGTAGGCCTATGAAAGCAATGGAGGGGTTTTGAATTGCTCTTAATCTCCAAGGGAGGAGATTTTTACAAACTTCTTTATATGTCATTGAATGTCAAGCTTTGTGAGCACTCATGTTTTCCAAGTAATCTAAGAAGAATTAGATACACATGCATACAAATGTTCATTTACAAAACAAAGTTATGTGATATATTAAACTATCAGTAGATCACCAGTGTTCTGTAGTAATAAACTTTAAAAACATGTCCATTAATCTGTTGTATAAATTCAAGACAGTTTAGATCTTTATCTGTTTAAAAAAAAAGGGGGGGTCAAGATTTGGTACTTGATTAAATCATTAATTGAATCCTGCAAGGGAAGGAATTGGCTGCTATTTATTTGTATTGTAGCACCATCTAGTGTTCATAAAGAAACTAGCATTCTACAGCTTTCTTAGGTTGCCTTGCTTTGCAGGCTGAGAAAAACGGATATCTAAGTATATTATCTCCTTGGCCTGGCAGCCAAAGAAGTGCTGCTCAGAGATGGTTCTAAGTAATGAAATATAGATTACATTAGATTTAGTTCCAAAATAAGAATAACATCTTAAATTCCTAATGATCAGAGTTGACATATATTGACATCCATATCTGACATATTTTATCACTCTTCAGGTCTAATATCTCTTTATTTCCTAATAAAATAGCCTGTGAATGTTGGAAATTACTAATTTGCTTTAACTTCAGTTGCTTTTCAAAAAACACATCTTTAAGTGGCAAATAATCAATTAATCTTAATATAATTGGTAATATAAAATGTCATTAGGTCCAGGGTTGGCACTTATATAACATCACTCCCTATCTGCCACCTCCAACAGAATTTCACAACTAAAAGAAGCCACAAAGCATCAACTTGGGTACTGACATTTAGAGCTTTTATACCCAAGGTATTATCCATGGCAACATCTGAGAACTCTTAGGAATGTGAATCAGCCTGCATTTTAACAAAATCCCCAGGTGACTCAGACGCACACTAAATGTTGAGAAGCACTGTCTTAGAGATTTTTTTTAAACACTTCTCCTCCCTAAACCCCACAAAACTGAACATTAGTCAGAACAGGATTAAGGACTTTCATTAATGAATTTTGGATTTACAATACTTCACTCTTAGAAAAATTTTACTTTCTGACTCATGGCTTATTTCATAAAAATCTTATCACTATTGTTGAGACACATCACCAACAGAACAAAGGAGGCAGTTCTTTCCTACCAGATCTAGCAGCTTCATCTCTGGGGAAATACAGTCAGGGAATCATTTAGGGTAGCTGAGGGAAATTGCCAACTGTGAAATTTCAGGGCATGAAAACACTAGCAAAGTTATTTAGGTCTACTGAGGAAGAATCATGGTTTGAACTGATAGTAGGAGGTAAAGCTTAATAGTTCCTGACAATTGAAGTGGAAATAAACACTTAGATTTTAGGAAGGAACTTATTAAAGTTGGAAATTTTAAAGTTTGATTCATCTTAGATCTTAATTTTATCTTACCTTCTCTTTCTTCTGTTTACAAATTTAGTAAGTTCATTATGAGAATAACAGAAGTTCCAGACATTTGGTTTTTTTTTTTTTTTAAAGAGGGAGAGAGAGAGAGAGAGAGAGAGAGAGAGAGAGAGAGAGAGAGAGAGAGAGAGAATTTTTTAATATTTATTTTTTAGTTTTTGGTAGACACAACATCTTTATTTTTTTAATGTGGTGCTGAGGATTGAACCCAGCACCCTGCGCATGCCAGGCAAGCAGCACGCTACCGTTTGAGCCACTTCCCCAGCCCTAGACATTTGTTTTTTGATTCATGTTAAGTTAGTTCATAAACTTGACACATTAATATCATCCCAAATGTAAATTCTTAAGCCATTTAATCACCTAATGATCTCAAGGATCTTAGATGCATAGTAGGATGGACTTAGAAACAGTTAAAACAAATATTTCTATGAATTTAGGCAAGTTTGAAAATATAATAAGTCAAATTTATAGCCATGATAAACTAGGTTGTTTTAGATAATACACTTAATCAAATTCTTACCTTTGCTAAATTCATGGCTAATATCTATTAACTATTAAAGATTTCAAATTAAAACTTCAAGGCAATATGATATTTCTGATTCTTTAAAACATTTTGCAAATTTTAAATAATAAATGAAGATTATCTCCATAATCATAAAATTTACTACTAAATTTAGTGCATGGGTTGGACTTATGTCATTTTTATATTTCTACATTGTTTTAGCGTTTAATAGACACACAACTAAAGAAAGCCAAAGTCATATTTGATCAATGACCAGTACTTTGATCCATTTATGAACAGGTATAGAAAGGCAATGGACCAGAACACAAGATCTCAGATCTACTTCCTAAACTATAGATTACCATGATGAACCTTCCTTAGTTTAAGCCTTCCTTTTCAGTGGGATCCACATCCATGGCTGTTAGCTGGGGCTTAGTTTCATGACCCAATGCATCCCTTGTCTCCTGAGTATATTCTACCTTTATTCAATTATTATTGTTAACTCTTAACATTTTCTCACCCAGTTTGGGTAGATAGATTTCTGAACCCTCCTTCTAGGGCCACAGCTAATGTCTTCTTTGCATAATTAGTGTAAATTGAAACCTCACCTTTATCTGGGATACATACTGTCTTTGTAGTTTATTGTCTGTCTCATTTTCCTTCATTTAATAGGAACTCTGTTGACATTGCTCCCTGACTGGAGTCTGGCTAAGAATGATACTGTGGGTCCTGTGTTACTGGACTCTCATGTAGGAAACAGATATTTCAGTGTGTAAGAATTCTGGGTTATGACTTATGCTAGCACAGTTATGAGTAAATCAAGAAAAATAGTCCTGATGGGATTTCTTTACTATGTGAAAGCCTTGTAGATTTTTCCATAAAAGAAATGAGAGGTTTAAGAATTTACTTTTTGCCATAAGTTGGGTCCCCAGGAAGCTCATTTCAAGGCTCTGAACTCTGCATGCTAGAGGTTTATTAGAGTGAACTCTGGGGGAAAGTACCTCTGACAAGTGAGGGAAGTCAAATCAAACAGAGGCAGAACTTTGCAGTGTAGTGTAGCGTTGGTACAGACCCCAGTCACTTGTACCAGAAACTGGTGGCTCTCCCATTCTCCCAGGCTATATATTCTCACCACTTTTTTTTTATATGTTCATCATCGAACAGGTGTTAGATGTATAAAGCTCCCAAGGAAGGGTATGACCTTGAATCAGACAGCTGAGAGCAGTTCCCAGGAAGGGTCTTAGCTGAGTAAGCAGGCAACACTCCTGGCAGTTGGGAGAATAAGTTCTTGGATCAGAAAGCTGAATAGGTGGGAGGAAGAGTACAAGTGTTGCCTACAACAATAACTATAAGTGTTGTTGTTATTATTATTAAAAAAAGAAGGGCTTTGCCCAGAAAAAAAATACTGTGGCCTTTAGCTATGGAAGTTAATTCTAGAAGAGGTATTGTTATAGCAGACTGATCCCTGTAATGCAAATGGCAATGCTTCTCTTTGCTGAGAGGTATTGTGGAGAATGTATTAAAACATGGCTGTGATGTTGGCAGGGAGATGGCAACAAGGTTCTCTGAACCAACTGTCTCCTGCAGCTGTGAAAAGACACATAGTTTGGCTGCCAACTGTTGGGCTCATTGTGCTTTGGCTGAATTTAGTTCTCTCTTATGTCAACTTGCAATTCGATGTTCAAGAAAATTAGTCTGGTCTGCTACCATCTCCATCTCTTAGCAACTGAGAGAGATTGAAATAGCAGCTGGGCAATTTGATACTGGGAATTTAAAGGTCGTGAAAATGGAATATAATAGCTGTCTGTATTAAAGGGAGAGAATGATGTAATCCTAATGTTTAGAAATGTTTGGAATGCCATATGGGTCACAAAGAGCAAAAATCCAGTTTAAACTGGTTAGACTATTTCTCAGAATGATTAAAGTTGAGTCCACAAGCTCCCTCAAACACATGTATTTGCCTAAATATAAATCCCTGTGGAATGTTGGAACAGCAATGTGGAAAATAGTTTTTATGTTCTGCATTTATTTTCTCTGAGATTAATCTACAATTTTTTAATTGAAGTTTTGAAACATCTGGAATAACATGGATGACAGTTTAGAATTATACTTTTTTTTTGTGTGTGTGGACAGTGGTGACAGGGACCAGGGGTGAAGATAGAACAAAATGAGAGATGATCCTTGGAGGCAGTGATATGCCAAAAATGTGCTTCTTGGGCTGCTTGCAATGTTTCCAGGGTGTGTGAACAACCAGTAATAATGGAATGGCACATGTGGAAATTAGAAAATTAAAAGTGGAAGCCAAGTGACATCATTGATAACAAGTTATTTTGCCTCTTCCATGGGGCTGGTGAAGAGGCCATCTAGTTAGGAAAGCCAGAAAATTAGAGTTTGTGCTCTCAGAATGAATCAAATGTC
Source organism: Marmota marmota marmota (assembly GCF_001458135.2). Taxonomy (NCBI): domain Eukaryota; kingdom Metazoa; phylum Chordata; class Mammalia; order Rodentia; family Sciuridae; genus Marmota; species Marmota marmota. Next base: position 26,815,996 of record NW_025999900.1, on the reverse strand, counting down.
ATACTATAATGAAAATTCAAAGCAGATGTCATACTATAATGAAAATTCAAAGCAGAAAAGGAGAAACGAAGAGAGATGGATGGGAAAGAGGAGCTTGAAACTGTCTAATTAATGGGGTGAGCTGCTTGCTCTTTGCATTCTTGAAAGTTCATAATCCAAGCATTTTGCAACTGTTTAGTAAACCTGCCTGAACAAGATTCATTTGAAGGGGTGTAAATTACAGGAGAGGGGACTGAGAATCTAATGCTTTTACATGGTATGTAATTGCCTAGTCTTGTTTTTCAGAATAACTTGTTCATCCACCACATATGTAGCTTTGATGCTGGGTGAGAGGTTATGCTTCTTTGATACCTTCTTGTGCAGTTGGATCATGGATCCGCTGCTATCAGCGTGATTGTCCTTATCTTTTTTTCTCACTGTTAAGAGAATTTAATTCCTTCCACATGAAGTACTTCTAGTTCTTCAAAAAGTGTTTGATCTTATGACACAACAACTTTGAGAAGGTGAAGTAAAAATTCATTGACATAAAATAAATCTCTTCTTGCCCATCTACTTCTTGCTTCCCCAACTCCCTCAAGATTGCATTCATCCAATTAATAGTAAGTGAAACTGAATCACGTGAAATTGCTGTTTTAATAGGTCAGAAGAAGTTGAGTATAGGTAATTGCACATGGTTCAACTTCTATACAAACAAGTTCTCTGATTAAAAATTAAAAAAAGTTGAATGACTATGAGGACTCTCCTTACTTAGAATTCTCTGAGGAGAGAAGAAGGGCATCAAGGCAAACAAACTGACAACTTATTTGTAACCAAACTAAATTCCAGGTGGGGCTGGCTGGTGAATATTATGGTGAAAGGGTAGGCAGAGGAAAGCTGCTTAGTTCATGACAGCCAGGAAGCAAAGAGAGCTTGAGTGCAAGGAACCAGGGATAATATAATCTCCAAGGGCACGCCCCCAATGACCTACTTTCTCCAGCCATGCCCTACCGTCCTATGGTTACTATCCATTAATGCATTTAAATTATTAATCAAATAGAATAATAGGTTATATCTATCATAATTGAATGATTTCACCTCTGAACATTTGTGTACTGTCTTACACATGAGCTTTTGGGGAACGTTTCATATCCAAACCATAACAACAGTGCTAAACATTCATTCTTAATTTTATATTTTTATTTGAGACATAGGAAGTATATTTCTTTAATTTTTCCCTCTGGAAATGAACACATGGAGCTATAGCCTAATGGAGATTATACAAAGGAATGGACATCTCAGTGTAGTACTTCATATTTTCATTCCGTAGCTTATAAATATATAATAGTCACAGTGAATCTTTACTTAATACTTACTATATGATGGGTGCTTGCATACACCATCACATTTTCGTCCTCTGTCATGTGAATTTTAATTCTAAAAATCCCTTAAAAAATGAGGGAACTGAGAGAGGTGAAGTTTTTGTCCCAAGGACCCATGGTTGTTAATAGTAATGCTAAGATTGACTTTCAGACTGTCTGTAAAGACTGCTTTCTTGATTACTATACCATTCTGCCTTTATATCAAATGCAACTGTTTCAGGCATCCCTCCAATCATTTTTGGTGACTGTTTTTGTTGTCAGTTCTTATTTTGAAGGTGCCATTTGGGCACAGTGTTTTTTTTCTTTTCTTTTTTTTTTTTTGTAGTTGTAGATGGACAGAATGCCTTTATTTTCTTGTTTCATTGTTATGTGGTTCTGAGGACTGAACCCAGTGCCTCAGGCATCCTAAGCAAACACTCTGCCCCTGAGATACAACCCCAGTCCTGGGCACAGTGTTTTGAAAGACTGAAAAGGTATGTAGTGATAGCTATATGAAGAGCAAAATTTTGAAAGAAGAATCTTGTGAATTTTCTGAATGGGGAGGAGCAAGCAAATTACCTTCTGCTTGTATATAACCAATAAGTCCACCTGCACTCTCGTATCTTAATTTGATAATCAGAATCTGCAGATAAAAATCATTTTCATCTCTTTTGAATATCCATAAGATTGTTTTAAGCTTCTTTTAACTAGCAGTACTTGCACATTATTTATTTAGTGCCTTTAAACTTTCCTACTTCTATGCAGAAACAAATGTTTAATGTGTTATTCTTAATTACATTTCTATGGTATATTTTTTAGGATCTTATACAATATAAATTAAATACTGAGTTCTTACCATATTCTATATACTTTTAAAAATGATTTTTTATTTGTTGTTATTAGCTATATATGACAGTAGAATGTATTTTGACATATTATATATACTTAGAGTATAACTTCCCATTCTTCTGATTGTACATGATGTGGAATTACATTGGTCATATGCATATAGGAAATTAATGTCTGATTAATTCTACTATCTCCCCTATTCTCATTCCCCTTCCCTTTCCTACATTTCCCCTTTCTCTAATCCAAAGTACTTCTATTCTTTCCTAACCCACCCCCACCTTATTGTGAGTTAGTGTCCACATATCAGAGAGAACATTTGGCCTTTGGTTTTTGGGGATTGATTTATTTCATTTAGCATTATATTCTCCAGTTTCATTATTTACCAGCAAATGCCATAATATCCTTCTTTTTTATGACTGAGTAATATTCCACCAGGTATATATATCACATTTTATTCATCCATTCATCTGTTGAAGAGCACTAGGTTGGTTCCATAGTTTAGCTATTGTGAATTGAGTTGTTATAACATTGATGTGGCTGTATCACTATAGTATGCTGATTTTAAATTCTTTGGGTATATGCTGAGGAGTGGGATAATTGGGTCAAATGATGGTTCTATTCCAAGTTTTCTGAGTAATCTCCATACTGCACTCCATAGTGCAGAGTAGTTGCCCCAATTTTCAGTCCCGCCAGCAATGTATGAATGAACCTTTCCCCCCACATGCTCACCAACATTTATTGTTGATTGTAGTCTTGATAATTGCCATTCTGATTAGAGTGAGATGAAATCTCAGTGCAATTTTGATTTGCATTTCTCCAACTGCTAAAGATATTGAATATTTTTTCATATATTTGTTGACTGATCATATTTCTTCTTCAATGAAGTGTCTGTTCAGTTTCTTTGTCCATTTGTGATTGGGTTATTTATTTATTTGCTGTTATTTTCTTGGGGTTCTCTATATATCCTGGAGATTAATGCTCTATCTAAGGTGCAGGTGGCAAAGATTTTCTCCTATTCTGTAGGCTCTCTCTTCATTTTTTTTATTGTTTTCTTTGCTGTGAAGAAGCTTTTTAGTTGGATTCCATTCCATTTTTTGATTCTTGATTTTACTTCTTGTGCTTTAGGAGTCTTATTAAGGAAGTCAGTTCCTAAGCTGACATATGTAGATTTGAGCCTACTTTTAATTCTATTAGGCATAGGGTCTCTGGTCTAATGCTTAGGTCCTTGATCTACTTTGAGTTGAGTTTTGTTCAGGGTGAGAGATAGGGGTTTAATTTCCTTTTGTTGCATAATGGATTTCCAGTTTCCCCAGCACCATTTGTTGAAGATGCTGTCTTTTCTCCATTATATGTTTTTGGCACCTTTGTCTAAATAAGATAATTGTAATTTTGTGGGATATTTTCTGTGTCCTCTATTCTGTACCATTGGTCTACCTGTCTAATTGGTGCCAATACCATGCTGTTTTTGTTACTATTACTCTGTAGTATAGTTTAAGGTCTGGTATAGTGATGCCACCTACTTCACTCTTCTTGCTACAGATTGCTTTAGCTATTCTGGGTCTCTTATTTTTCCAGATGATTTTCATGATTGCTTTTGTTATTTCTGTGAGGAATGCCATTGGGATTTTTATTGGAATTGCATTAAATCTGTATAGTGCTTTTAGTAGTATGGTCATTTTGATAATATTAATTCTACCTATCCAAGAGCAAGATAGATCTTTCCATCTTCTAAGGTCTTTGATTTCTTCCTTTAGGGTTCTGTAGTTTTCATTGCGTAGATCCTTCACCTCTTTTATTAAGTTGATTCCCAAGTATTTTTTTTTTTGAGACTATTGAAAATGGGGTGGTTTTCCTCATTTCCCTTTCGGAGGATTTGTCACTGATATACAGAAATGCCTTTGATTTATGGGTGTTAATTTTATATCCTGCTACATTGATGAATTCATTTATTAGTTCTAGAAGTTTGCTGGTGGAATTTTTTGGGTCTTCTAGGTATAGAATCATATTGTTGGCAAATAGTACTAATTTGAGTTCTTTTCCTATCTGTATCCCTTTAATTTATTTTGTCTGTCTAATTTCTCTGGCCAGTGTTTCAAGAACTATGTTAAATAGAAGTGGTGAAAGAGGGCATCCCTGTCTTGTTCCAGTTTTTAGAGGGAATGCTTTCAATTTTTATCCATTTAGGATGATGTTGGCCTGGGGCTTAGCATAGATAGCCTTTACAGTGTTGAGATATGTCCCTGTTATCTCTAATTTTTCTAGTATTTTGAACATGAAAGAGTGCTGTCTTTTGTCAGATGCCTTTTTTTGCGTCTATTGAGATGATCATATGATTCTAATCTTTGAGTCTATTGTTGTGATGAATTACATATATTGATTTCTGTATACTGAACCAACCTTGCATCTCTGAGATGAATCCCACTCCATTGTGATGCACTATCTTTTTGATATGTTTTTGTATTCGATTTAGCAGAATTTTGTTGAGAATTTTTGCATCTATATTCATTAGAGATATTGGTCTGAAGTTTTCTTTCTTTGATGTGTCTTTGCCTGGTTTTGGAATCAGGGTGATTTTGGTTTTGGCCTCATAGAATGAGTTTGGAAGCACTCCCTCTTTTTCTATTTCCTGAAATAAATTGAAGAGTATTGGTATTAGTTCTTCTTTAAAGGTCTTGTAGAACTCTGCTGTGTATCCATTCAGTCCTGGCTTTTCTTGGTTGGTTAGGCTTCTGATGGTGTCTTCTATTTCATTGCTTGATATTGGTCTGTTTAAATTGTGTATATCATCCTGATTCAATTTGGGCAAATCATATGACTTAAGAAATTTGTCGATGCCTTCAATATCTTCATTTTATTGGAGGACAAGGTTTCAAAGTAATTTCTAATTATCCTCTGTATTTCTGTAGTGTCTGTTGTGATATTTCCTTTTTTATCACGTATGTTAGTAATCTGAGTTTCTCTGTCCTTCTCTTCATTAATGTAGCTAAGAGTCTGTCAATTTTATTTATTTTTGAAAAGAACCAACTTTTTATTTTGTCAATTTTTTCAATTGTTTCTTTTGTTTTGATTTCATCTCTACTTTTAATTATTTCCTGCCTTCTACTGCTTTTGGTGTTAATTTGTTCTTCTTTTTCTAGGGCTTTGAGATGTAGTGTTAAGTCATTTATTTGTTGACTTTTTCTTCTTTTAAGGAATGAACTCCATGCAATGAACTTTCCTCTTAGTACTGCTTTCATAGTGTCCCAGAGATTTCAGTATGTTGTGTCTATGTTCTCATTTACCTCTAAGAATTTTTTAATCTCCTCCTTGATGTCTTTTGCAACCCATTGTTCATTTAGTAGCATATTGTTTAATTTACAGGTGTTAGAGATATTTTTATTTTTATTTTGTCATTGATTTCTAATTTCATTCCTTTATGATCTAACAAAATGCAGGACAGTATCTCTACTTTTTTGTATTTGCTAAGAGTTGCTTTGTGGCATATTATATGGTCTATTTTAGAGAAGGATCCATGTGTTGCTGAGAAGAAAATGTATTCACTTGATATTGGATGAAATATTCTATATATGTCAGTTAAGTCAAATTTATTGATTGTATTATTGAGATCTATAGTTTCTTTATTCAACTTGTCCAGTGGTGAGAGAGGTGTGTTAAAGTCACCTAAAATTATTGGTCTTTTTATGCTATCCCATATTTCTTGAATGTTTGTGTTTGGAAGATCTGTCCAGTGGTGAGAGAGGTGTGTTAAAGTCACCCAAGATGATTGTGTCGTGGTCAATTTGACTCTTGAACTTGAGAAAAATTTGTTTGATGAACATAGCTGCTCCATTGTTTGGGGGCATATATATTTATAATTGTATGTCTTGTTGGTGTATGGTTCCCTTTTGATTCACTTTGGCTTGAAGTCTACTTTATTTGATATAAAGATAGAAACCCCTGCTTGCTTCCACAATCCATGTGAGTAGTATGATTTTTTTCCAAACTTTCACCTTCAGTCTGTGTATGTCTTTTCCTATCAGATGAGTCTCTTGGAGGCAGCATATGGTTCAGTCTTTTTGTTTAATCCAATCTGCTAGCCTAAGTCTTTTGATTGGTGAGTTTTATTGATTATGAGTTTTATTTATTATCAGGGTTATTATTGAGACATGGTTTGTATTCCCAGCCATATTTCTTTATTTTTGTTATTTAACTTGACTTGCTTTTCTTCTTTGATTAGTTTTTCCTTAGGGTACTATATTCCTCTGCTGATTTTCATTTTTTTTTTCATTTCCTCTTCATGGACTATTTTGCCAAGGATGATTTGTAGTGCTGGTTTTGTAGCTCTAAATTCTTTTAACTTTTTTTGTTTATCATGGGAAGTTTTTGTTTCATCATCAAATCTAAAGCTTAATTTGCTGGATATAAGATTCTTGGTTGGCATCCATTTTCTTTCAGAGCTTGATATATGTTGTTCCAGGATCTTCTAGCTTTCAGGGTCTGGGTTGAAAAATCTGCTGTTATCCTAATTGGTTTTCCCCTATATGTAATCAGATTCCTTTCTCTCATGACTTTTAATATTCTCTCCTTATTCTGTACATTGGGCATTTTCATTATAATGTGCCTTGGCATGGATCAGTTGTGATTTTGTATATTCGGCGTCCTGTAGGTTTCTTGAATTTGATTCCAATTCATTTTTCATGTTTGGAAAGTTTTTTGATATTATTTCATTGAATACATCATTCATTCCTTTGGTTTACAACTCTGTGTCTTCATCTATCCCAATAAGTCTTAAATTTGGTCTTTTTATGCTATCCCATATTTCTTGAATGTTCTGCTCACAGTTTCTTACCATTATCACTGTGTGGTCTATGTTCTTTTCAAGATTATATATTTTGTCTTCATTGTCTGATGTCCTATCTTCTAAGTGGTGTACTCTTGGTGATGCTTTCAATTAAACTTTTAATTTGGTTTATTGCTTCTTCAATTTCAAGGATTTCTGTTTTTGTTTGTTTGTTTGTTTGTTTTTGTTTTTTAAAGAACCTCTATCTCCCTGTTGAGGTGATCTTTTGCTTCCTGTATTGGTTTATGTAGCTCCTTGTTGAAATGATCTTTTGCTGCCTATATTTGCTGTATTATATCTTCCTTCAGTTCACAGAACATTTTAATCATGTACATCCTGAACTCCTTCTCTGTAATTTCTTCTACTGTGCTGGCCATGGATTCCAATAATGTGGTATCTTGATTTTTGCAGGGCACTTTCTTCCCTTGTCTTTTCATGTTGCTTGTGTGTCTTCCCTTCTTTATCTGTGGGTCCAGGGTGTTATTGTTTTTACCCTTTAGATTGTAGTGCTCCTGTAGAGTTCCAAAACCTTTCCTTTGGGGGGAAGGATAATGTTAATGGATCCCAATATCAACAATATGCCATTTATGAACAATTTGTTGCTATTAAGATGTTTACAGTTTGGTCACAATGTACAGAAATGTTGGAATTGATTATTATCTATAATATAATCAGTAGGTTTGTCAAAGGGTTTATAGTTTCTGACGGTGGATGTTAAAATAGTAAAAATTGGAGGGGAAAAAAATAAAAGGAGAAAAAAAGGGCATGTACAACACCTCTATATTATATTATTCAGATGTCCCAGTCCTCAAAATCCTAATTCATGCAAAGTTCTTGGTTTTACATATGTTGGGAATGTAAGGTAAGGAGGATATAGGGGGAGAAGAAAAAAGAAAAAAAAATTCTTGAAGGAAGAAACCAGGATTATTGCTAGTTTTAGAGATCCGTATCTTTTCTGCTTTCCTTCTCATTCAATAGGTGGGGTTTTCTGTTGTAAGCTGGTGTCTCTGCCCTTAGGATGGTGAAGGTAACCAGGGTGGGAAGACTAGTCCTGGTGCAGGGCACCTGGAACTGAGGAGTGGCACCTGCCAGTCCCCGCAGGGAGACTGCACCTCAAGGGTCTCTTTTGGGGTCCACTCATATGACATGAGCGCCCGGTCCTCTCTCACTATCTTACCTGAAGATTTCCCAGTTCCTGGTCTCTCTGTAAGTCTCCAAACTTTTGTCCTATTTCCCTCTCCCTCAGGGCTCCCATGGGTGGTGGGCGGTGCCCTGGTCACACTGCACATCAGTCCTACTGAGAGTTGTTTTGAGTTGGGCAGCTACTGTGGTGGACTACTGCAGCTGGGGAGAGGGGAAAAGAAAAAATTGTGTATGTCCTCCTGATTCAGTTTGGGTAGGTCATATGTCTCTAGAAATTTATTAATATCTTCAAGATTTTCTTTTTTATTAGAATATAAATTTTCAAAATAGTTTTTAATTATTGTCTGTATTTCAGTAATGTCCGGTTGTGATGTTTCTGTTTTCATCACGAATTTTAACACTTTGAGATTTCTCTCTCCTTCTCTTCATTAGCATAGCTAAGGGTTTATTGATTTTATTGATTTTCTTCAAAGAACCAATTTTTAAAATTGTTTCTTTTGTTTTAATTTCATTGATTTCATCTCTGATTTAAATTATTTCCTGTCTTCTGCTTTTGTTGTTGATTTGTTCTTCTTTTTCTAGGGCTTTGAGATGTAATGTTAGGTTATTTATTTGGTAATTTTCTATTCTTTTAATAAATGAGCTCAAACTGCCTTCATAGTGTCCTAGAGATTTTAATATGTTGTGTTGCTATTCTCATTTACTTCTAAGTTTTTTGTTTTGTTTTGTTTTGGTTTTTTTGCTTTGTGGGTCCAGGGTGTTATTGTTTTTACACTTATAGATTTGTAGTGCTCCTGTAGAATTCCAAAACCTTTCCTTTGGGATAAGGACAATGTTAGTAGACTTTTTATCCTTGATTTCTTCTGCTATCCATTGGTCATTCAATAGCATTTTATTTAGTTTCCAGGTGTTAGAGTCGCTTCTGTTTTTTTTTTTTTTAATTTTATTGTTGATTTCTAATTTCATTCTACTATGATCTGTTCAAATGCAAGGAATTATCTCTATTTTTTTGTGTTTGCTAAGAGTTGCTTTGTGGCCTAATATATGGTCTAGTTTAGAGAAGAATCCATGTGCTACAGAGATGAAAGTGTATTTAATCATTGACGGATGAAATACTCTATGTCTGTTAAGTATAAATTATTTATTGTATTATTTAGTTCAATAGTTTTTTTTTGTTTAGTTTTTGTTTGGAGGATCTACTTAGTGCTGAGAGAGGTGTTAAAGTCACCCAGTATTATTGTGTTGTGATCTATTTGATTCCTGAAATTGAGAAGGGTGTGTTTGATGTATGTAGATGCTCTGTTGTTTGGGAGATAAATATTTACAATTGTTATGTTTTGTTGATGTGGAAATCCTTTAAGAAATATGAAATGTCCTTCTTTGTCCCTTCTAACTTTGGTTTGAAGTCTACTTTATCTGATATGAGGATAGAAACCCCTGCTGTTTGTAAAATCCATGTGAGTGATATGTTTTTTCCCATTCTCTCACCCTTAGTCTGTGGATGTCTTTGCCTATGAGGTGAGTCCCTTGGAGACAGCATATTGTTAGGTCTTGTTTTTTAATCCATTCCTCCAGTATATGTCTTTTTATTGACAAGTTTAGGCCATTTATGTTCAAAGTTATTATTGAGATATGATTTGTTTTCCCAGTCATTTTGGTTTATTTCTGGTTTTTAATGTGAATATAGTTTCTCCTTTGATTGACTATTCCTTTAGTGTAGTTCCTCCCTTTGCTGGTTTTTACTTTTATTTTTTATTTCAAATCATGAAATATTTTGCTGAGAATGTTCTTTAGTGAAGGCTTTCTAGTTGTGAATTCTTTTAACTTTTGTTTATCATGAATGATTTTTATTTCATCATTAAATCTGAAGCTTAATTTTGCTTGGTATAGTGTTCTTGGATGGCTTTCATTTTCTTTCAGAGCTTGGTATATATTATTCTAAGACTCCTAGCTTTGAGCAGCTGGGTTGAGAAATCTGCTGAGATCTGGATTGATTTCCCTCTAAATGCATTCTGATGTTTTCTTTGACTGCCTTTAAAATCTATCCTTATTTCTGTATGTTAGGCATTTTCATAATAATATGTCTTGGTGTGGGTATGTTGTAATTTTGTATATTTGGGGTCCTGTAAGCCTCCTGTATTTGATTTTCCATTTTATTCTTTAGATTTTGGAAATTTTCTGATATTATTTCGATGAAAAGATTTCTTTGGTTTGTATCTCCTTGGCTTCATCTATCCTGATAAATCTTAAATGTGGTCTTTTCATGTTATCCTATATTTCTTTGAAGTTCTCTTAACATCTTTTCTCCATGGTCAACTTTATTTTCAAGATTATATATTTTGTCTTTATTGTCTTGAACTCTGTCTTCCAAGTGGTCTACTCTGTTGGTCATGCTTTTCATTTAATTTTTAATTTGGTTATTGATTCCTTCATTTCAAGGATTTCTGCTTGATATTTTTCCAGAATCTCTATCTCTTTATTGAATTGATCTTTCACCTTCTGTCTTTCTCTCTGATTTCATTCCTTACATTGTCCTTTACCTTATGGATCAGTTTAACTACATTCTAAACTCCTTCTCTGACATTTTTTTCACTGTGGTGTCAATGGATTCTACTATTGGAACATCTTGGTTTCTTAGGGGTGACTTTTTTTCCTGGTTTTTTTTTTTTTCATGTTTTTTGTGTGTCTACCCATCCAGTACTATGGGTCTGAAGCAGTACAGTTTCTACACTGTAGACTTATAGTTTCCCCTGAAGGTTTCCAGTACCTTGCTATTAAGGGGGAGACAAATAAGAACAGCAACCAATGCAAACATTATGCAGCATTAAACCAAATAGCTCCTGCTAAGACATCTACAGTTTTGTTGCAATAATTAGAAAGGATATGTTCAGTTATTGCTTACAATCAAAGCAGTAAGTTTGCAAAAGGGTTTACAATTTCAAATGGTGGACAAGGAACAAACAGAAGTGGTGTAGGATATGATGATTATGAGGAAGAAGTAGGGAAAATAGAAAAAAAAGTGAAAAATTAAAACAGTAAAAGAAGGAACAATACAGGATGGCTGTTAGCAGGAGAAAAGAGAGGAAGAGAATCTAGGGAAACATGAGTGAGAGAAAAATAAATCTATAAAGTAAAATTTTTTAATTGAAAAAAGTGAAGATGAAAGTATACAAAACAAAACTGAAATGTACTAATCAGACATCCTTGTCCTCAATAAACTGATAGATGAAAAAACAATCAGTTTCAAAAAATGGTGGAAATGTGAAAAAGAATGTGGAAAAGAGAAAAGAAAAAAAAAGATCTCGATGAAAAGTTGAATTGTTTCCATTGGAGGTCAAAAGATTTTCGGCAGGCTGGGTTTGTAGCTCAGTGGTAGAGTGCTTGACTCACATGTGTGAGGCACTGGATTCAATTCTTAACACCATATATAAATAAATAAAATGAAAGTCCATCAACAACTAAAAAAAAAGACTTTTAGCTTCCCTTCTCCACAGTGTTAGATGTGGAGTGTAATGCTTGCTCCACTCTCAGGATGGGGTTGCTAAGGTGAGAGGGTTAATCCTGGAGGCAGGGGTTAGCCTTTGGTGTGCTCAAGGCTCTTCGATTAATGCCAGTTGGTCTGGAGATTTTAAATCAGAGTACCTCCTGGGCCCAGCAATTGTCAGTCCATGCTGGAAGACTGGTCCCTAGGGATCTCCTTTGGGTTTCGCTTGTGTGGTGTAGGAATCAATTTTTTGCCTACTATGTTGCCTGCAGACCCCAGGATTACTGGTCTCAGGTTCAGTCTCCAAACTCAATATCTGCTGCCTTGCCCTTTTGAATTCCTGGTCAGGTGGTTCTCTCCTGGCTGGTCCTATAAGCAGCTGTATTGGAGGAGTAGGGGGAAGCTGGATGGGTTTCCACAACCAATATTACCCTGTGTAAACCTCTCTCCATGCTTGATTTTCTTCTGTTCACATAGGCACATTTCCTCTTGTGCAGCTTGGGTTTGCCAGGCTTGGTTTTTGGGACAGACTCAGGCCTACCAGAAATTGGCTTCCTCAGTTTTCAGTCCCAATACCATGGCCGCAGAATGGTTTCTTCTTCTGTCCTCTGCATGCTGCCAGAGAGATGCGATTTCTTTCCTGGACAAGGATATTGTACAGTGCACCTTACAGTTTAGCCAGGCAGTGTCTTTGATTTCTAAACTCTCCATACCCAGACATGCCTCAGTGCTTAACATTCTCATAGTGATTAGTTTTTAAGAGTTAAAAACAGAAGACAAAGGAAAAAAATGGATCTATAGAAGAAATTCCTTAGGTAATACTGAGAGACCTGGGGAGAAATACATAGAAACTGTAATTCAGGAGCCTCTGAAGTCATCCTACTCAGATGAGCACCCAACAAAATGGGGACTGAAGGAGGTTTAAGTTGTGATTTATCCTTAGAAATGTATTGTAGGAGGGCTGGGGTTGTACCTCAGTGGTGGAGCACTTGCCTAGCACGTATGAAGCCCTGGGTTCAACCCTCAGCACAACATAAAAAAAAAAAAAAAGAATAAAGGTAATGTGTCCATCTACAACTAAAAGAATTTGAAAAGAAATGTATGAAGTCTCCTACTGGATTTTATCCTTTTTTTCTCATTTATAAATTTTATCTAGCTATATTTTACTTGTGTCAGATAAAGATTAAAACCCTTATACACTGGGCCCCAAGTTGAGGATCTTTCTATATTACCAACTTAAAAATAACTGAGAGAAAAAGAGAAAAGAAATATTCATAAGTAGAAGCAGCTGAAGAGAGAAGCTGAGGGTGGGGTTTGCAATTCTCCCAAGCAGTGGCTCAGGCAGGTGGGTTGAAGCTCAGTTCTAAAGCAACTTGACTTCCATATGTGTGTTAGTGTCTGTCTTGGCAAATGAAATTAGTGCCACAATTCCAAATTAGTGTTTTATCACAAACTTTCAAAAATGTCCTGTGTCATGTTTATTACTTTGGTCCCCCAAATCAGATTTAGCCATATCTTTTCAATAACAAAACACTTTTATTTATAGAGATCTTGCTATAACTGAGAGGCAGTTTAGAGTGGTGGTTCAGTGAGTTGATTCTTGGAGCCCAAATGCCTGTGCTTCATTTTTCTCTGCTGTAAAATGAAGGTTGTAATAATAGCATCTACTTCATAGGACTGCAATGAGCATTAAATTACCTAGTATCTATTAAATGCTTAGAACAATGCCTGGTCATAGAAAGCACTATATAAATATAGGTTGTCTAGTGAGAGAGTCTTAGATTCTCTGTAAATAGGCATGGCATGGCATGTCTAGGGATTTACCCTCCATGGTAAATCATCCACACAGCTTGACAGATCTCATGGGTATCAACCCTAAATGCTAAAAGCAAACTCTTTGAGACTCAGAGCAAAGTCATATGCTGAGCATTGCCGTGTGTGAAGTTTTGGATTTTCTTTTTTTTCCTTTCTCTTCTTCTTTTTCTAAAGAGATGAGGTCTTGCTATGTTGCCCAGGTTGGTCCCCAAACCCTGGACTTAAGTGATTCTTCTGCTTCAACCTCCTGAGTAGTTGAGACTATAGGTGGGCACCATTGCACCCAGCTTCCTAAATTTTCTTTTTCAGTGATTAAGAGCAATATTAGTGAATGTCATTGCCAATATATGTCACACACACATACAAGAGTAAGCCTTTGAGCCAAGTCATTTTGTGATTGCCATAAAATGTGTCAGGAAGACATCATGCTGAAATCTGTGTAACTATAGAATAGATATCAGGGAGACAACCAGCCTTCTGTTAAACAGATGACTGAATGATAAAGTAAATGAGTAGTGAGAAGGAAAATTCCAAACACCAATTGGAGTCAAGATGTGAAGCAGCAACAGTTAAACTAACATCTTGTAGGTGACAAAGATTAAAAAATGGACTGAATGTCCTCAGGAGGGAAAGCCATCAGAGGAGACATCTGCTATCAAAAAACACAAAAAAGTAATTTGATACAAGAAAGAGATGATCAGCATGTGGATAACTAGATTTAATCTGAAATTCAGGTCTGTTCAAGGTGCCAATTAGGAAAGAAGATGAGTAAAATCCAGGCAGATTTTATGGGGAGGGCCTAGAACACATAAACTACATTGTGATAATTAGATATAAAGAAATATATCTCTTTTAATAAAAATATAGGGATGAATAGAAGATTGTTACACATAGAGTCAAAGAGAATGACTGGATTGGACAGCCAATGGAAAAAATTCCTTGGTGTAATGGTCAGGAATTCCTGATTTCTACAGAGTTAATTCTTTACTCAGAATAAAATAAGAATGCAGAAGAAAGGAGCTAGTCTCAAGTCAGAGAGAACATATACTGGGAGTAAAATATACTGGAAGGAGAGGAAGAGGATCTGCCCATTCCTATTTCTATGAAAATTTGACATGGTGAAAGAATCCTAGGCATATGGGGAGAATTCTTACGGAGAAAGGATTCCATTGATTTTTGGGGTTTAGACTTAGGAACATGTGGCTTATATCAAGTAAACAGCAAGTTCTCACCTCAGTTGATTGTTAATCTTGAATAATTTGCCTTTAAATAACTTTTCTAGTGTTTTCTTCTGAGTGTATGAATAATATATATTCTTATAAAATAATTATCTATGGCCCCCTAGAGATAATGTTGCCAATATATATTTTTATTCTTTCTAGTTTTTATCTAAATGTATACAAAAACTGAACTCAGAATACATCACAATTTTATACATTGTTTCTTTAACTTAACATTCTATCATTAACTTTTTCTTGTGTTATGTAGATGAGCCCCTAAATTTACTTTCTTACAACTCTTATGCTTAGGAAATCCCTAATAAACTAATTACAAAGGGATTTTGCTATGGTCTGAATGCTTGTGTGCCCTTCAAATTTATATGTTGACATCCTAAATACTAAGATGATGGTGTTAGGAGGTGGGGTCTTTGGGAGGTAATTAGGTCATGAGGACGTGGCCCTTATGAATGGAATTAGTGCCCAAAAAAGACCCCTTGCCTCTTCTACTTTGTGAGCACACAGCAAGAAGGTGCCATCTGTGAGTAAGAAGACCCTCACCAGATACCATATCTACTAGCCTCTTGATCTTAGATTTCCTAGTCTCCAGAACATAGACTATCTAGTTTATAAAAAACAGCTGCCCAAAGGACTACACAAAATTGGAACCAAGAAGGGATGCTGCTATAACAGCTAACAATGTAAAAGTGACTTTGGAACCAGGTAATGAACAGGCTGAAATATATGAATAGGCTGAAATAAATGAACAGGCTGAAATAATTTTGAGGTATATACATGCCATAAATGGACTAAAAAGAGCAATTAATTCTAGTTAGGTCTCAAGAGAGGAAGAGAGCTGAGAAAGCCCCAGTCTTGGTAAAGAATGCCTAAGTGATTATGCTCAGAATTTGGGTAGTATTATATAGATGAAAAGACCATCCTGAGAGATCTCAAGACAGAAATGAGAAACAAGTTATTGGATAATGAATGGAAGTCTTATTATAAAGTAGCAAAGAACTTGGCTGAATCCTGTTTGTGTCCTAGTGTTTTATGGAAAGTAGAACATATGAGTAATGAAATAAGATACTTGTTTGAGTTTCTAAGCAAAGTGTTCAAAGAGCAACCTGATTTCTTTTTTCTTTTCTTTTCCCTCCCTCCCAAAAAAAAAAAAAAAAAAAAAAAAAAAAAAAAAAAAAANCCATGTCAGGGAGATTGTTATTTGTCCCTCCTCTCTCTCTCTCTCTTTTTTCTTTCTCTCTCTTTCTTTCTCTCTTTCTCTCTCTCTTTCTTTCTTTCTCTCTCTCTCTTTCTTTCTCTCTTTCTTTCTTTCTCCCTTTCTCTCTCTTTCTCTTTCTTTCTTTCTCTCTTTCTCTCTCTCTTTCTTTCTTTCTCTCTCTCTTTCTTTCTTTCTCTTTCTCTCTTTCTTTCTTTCTCTCTTTCTCTTTCTTTCTTTCTCTCTCTCTTTCTCTTTCTTTCTTTCTCTTTCTCTCTCTTTCTCTCTTTCTTTCTCTCTTTCTCTCTCTTTCTCCCTCTCTCTCTTTCTCTCTCTCTCTCTTTCTCTCTCTCTCTCTTTCTCTCTCTTTCTTTCTCTCTTTCTTTCTTTCTCTTTCTCTCTCTCTCTCTCTCTCTCTCTCTCTCTCTCTCTCTCTCTCTTTCTTTCTTTCTTGAAGCTAGGGGTGCTCTACCATTGAGCTACCCCAAGTCCCACTCCCCTTATAAATTATGAGCCACTAAGTTGCTGAGACTGGCCTTGAACTTGTGAACTTCCTGCCTTGGCCTCTTGAGTAGCTGGGATTATAGGTGTGTTGTCATCATACCTGACTTCTTATTTCTTTTGATTGCTTTATAAAAAAATTCAGGGAAAGAGAAATGACTTAAAGATTGAATTTTTAATCATAAGGAAAGCAGAACTTAACTTTTTTGAAAAATTTTCAGAGTATCTATATTGGAAAACTGAGAAAACCCATTTGGGAGAGAATAAGAGTGTGGCCAAGTAACTGATAAGGAGACTAGTATGGATTGGCTATCTCAACAGAGGCCATGTATTATTCATCAAGGCAGTGGGGATTTTAATCAGCCATCTGAACAGTTTTCAGAGCTGTAAGAAATTTATTTCTGTTGTTTCAAAGCTACCCAATTTATGTCATTTTGTTTTAACAGCCCAAGTGGACTGACACTTAGAGTTCTGTACCTTTCTCATACTGGTGTAGTGATGGTTTAGGACCTGAGAGGACTGTTTTAGATTAACAGATTGCCTTGGGTTATGAGAGGAGAAAACAATATTTTTGAAAATGCAAGGGAATTGAACCTTGGAGTTGAGGTTTGTGTCTCTTAATACTTTTTCTTTGAGGTGTCTGACTAAATGCTTCCTAATTCAAACAAATGATAGGGAGCTTCTTGACTAAGAGAGAAATATTGGGTACTATATCAGATATTTAGAAAAAGAAGCAGTTGAGCTCCAGAGTTGGGTGAAAAAGTCAGAGCTCCAAGTAGAGAAATTTTGGGTCAGAGTTGAAAAGGAAAAGAGAAATCACAATTGATATGAAGAATAAATGCTCTTAAGTGAAATCATGCATTAGTGAAAGATCTATGTTAAGCCTTGAAGCCTTATGTTTGAAACAGTAGTACTAGATGCAGAATCCAAAGAGCTTTTTTTTTTCTTAAAAATATGTGCCTTAGTCAGTGTGGAAAGTCATAGTCATGCTTTCTGATGTTGTATTTCTTTCCATGATTTGTAGACATTTACGTAAAGTGACTCATATTAATCTGAAGGAAGAAAACAGTTTTGTGATTTAGTATAAACCAGAGTGGAGCCAAAAGATTTGTAAATCCCAAAGATTTTTTAAAAATATGTTTTAATTTATCATTGTGTGAATTTAGATGTCACTGAGATAGGCACATTTGATAGGTAAAACTGATAAAAGACATAACCTCAGGAGTTGGAATTGAATACATTTGATCATCCTGGGTCTGATTTTTCTTATCTCTCTCAACCCCAAACACTGCCTGCCCAAGCCTGCAACTGCTACTGGCACAGAAAAGTATCTAGTTGTTTTCCTAGTTGTTTCAACCATAGGTAATTCATTTATATTTATAGATTTGTGTATGGTAAAGATACTTTAAAATGTTTATATATATATTTCCTGATATAAAAGATTGTTGTAAAAAATTAAATAATAGGTAAGTGAAATTTTTTTTCTATTTTGTAGAAAAACACTGTTGACTACTTGGTATATACTCTTTTAGGATTTCAGTCCATATTTACATTCATATTTATATAATTTTTCTGAGTCATGGAGTGTTGCTATTTTTCCCAGGCTGGACTTGAACTCCTGGTCTCAAATGATTCTCCCACCTTAGCCTCCTATGTATCTGGGACTGCAGGTGTGGGCCACTATGTCTACTTTCATATTTATGTAATTTTAAAAGTATATTGATTATTATTATGTAGCCTATTTTCTTACCTTGTGTAATATTTTAGGATTTTTTTCTGTATCAATATGTAAAGATTTACCTTTCTGTTTGATTTTATTTATTGATTAGATAATACATTCAAAGATACAAAATTAAAGATGGTAAATGATAAACTGAGAACTCACTACCCTTGTTTTCTTATTTCACAGTTCCCCTCTCCAGAGGCAGTCATGTTATCAACTTTGTATGTATCCTTCCAAAGAAAATAAAAAGAGCAAATGCTTTAGTACATAAGCAAGCTGTAACATCTCCCAGCCCGAAAGAGAAGGAACTCTTCCTTGACTTGTACATCCCCTGCTAGCTACCCAATTACTTTGTTTCCCTTATAGCAGTAATCCTTGAAGAATTGTCTCCTGTGGTTTCCAATCTTCTTCCAAATGCAGTCTCAGTTTTCATTCCATTTTAAGTATTCATTATCTTGGGAAGCTATAAGCACCTACCTAAAATAAAAAACAAAATCAAACTTTTCTAGGAACATATAAACACCTTGTATACTCCTTTATGATCACATCCCCTCTGTCACTTCAGAAGAAACCAACTTTCTGACTTTCTGATAATTTCTTTGATATACAGATTTATTGCCCATATCTTTAAATACATCGTGTGATCTACCTGTTTTGGTGCTTCAAGTAAATACAATAATACAAGGTATATTTGTTTTGTATCTGGCTTTTTTTGCTTAAAATATTTATGAGATTTATCCCTGAATGTTGCCTTTTTATCAGTTTTTTTCTGAATGTATTGAGATTTTCATATGATTTTTTGAAAAATTATTTTTCAAACATTAAACCAAACTTGGTTTCCCAGTATGAATCAATCCAACTTAGTCATGATGCATTATCTTTTTTTAATGTATTGCTGGATTTCTTTTGTGAAGAATGGTCTATTTCTGGCTTACTCCTGTCCTCCTGGTGTAGACCTTTAGAGGTCCTCTCTGAAAGCCTGGATTCTTACCCAGTTTCCTCCTTCTTTGTGGGTTCTAAGCTCAAGTTTTCATCTTTCCAGTACTGAGGCCTGTTATAAGTTCTGTGTAACTTTTAAAACTCTAGCTTTGCTTACAAATCTGTAAAGCACTTGAGAGGGAAAAATAGTGTCAAATAGCTTACCTCTCTGTATTTCTGTTCTTCATGTGATCTTAAACTCTCAAGTTTCTGCTGCATTGGAAACTCTCTGATGCCTTCAAACTGATTTTTTTTTTTTTTTTTTTTTTGCACTAGGGATTGAACCCAGGGGCACTTTACCACTGAGCTACCCACCAAGTTGCTTAGGGCCTTGCTAAATTACTGAGGCTGGCCTTAAACCTGCAATCCTCATGCCTCAGGCTCCTGAGTTTCTGTATTTGGTATGCAACACCATACCTGGATAAACTGATTCATTCTCCGCCCCCCCTCTCTCTGGTTCAGCTTATCTAATTGTCCTTGGTGGTCTACATAAGCTAGTCTGCTCTAACCAGAAATGAAAACCAAGAAATGTTATAAAATGACAAATTAAGATTGTTAAAGTGCCATATTATTGTCAGGGAACATTGATTTTAATTTTATGTCTATGTCTCTAGGAGGAACAAAGGCATCACAAGATACCTCAAATACCAAGAAAGCCATATAATATTCCAAGAATGTGAAAGTGATCTGACTGTGGCATCTATCACTCCATTGATCTCAGGCTATTTCTGCTCATCTCAAATGCTAGGAAGAGTCTCCTGTCTCCCTAAGTGCTTTATATGCATCTTCTTAAATGCTTTATATGCATCTATCTCAGTTACTTGTTACTCATGATACAAAATGAAGAGTTACCCTCTCAATTTCTCTGCTTATTCACCTACTATGTCCAGTTAGTCTCCTGATTGTATTTATTATTGTCTCCCTAATATTTTTCTAATTTTTCACTCCTTTCTACCTCTACTGTCTTTGCTTAGTTTTTTGTCTGAGTTATTTAAAAGAACCCTAAAACAATCCTTTATCAAAAGAAGGAAAGATCCTTTTAAAATAGAAATCTTACCCAAGCTTTCAGTACTGTACTTCAAATCCAACTGCACCTTTCTTTAACCCATAGGATAAAATTACACACACACACACACACACACACACACACAAACACACACACACACACACATAAATGTATATGCCCATGCAGCAGATACTGAAGGCAGGCAATTTGTGCTGTAGGGTACTCAAAGACTTCTGCCTTGTACAGGGGCTGTCCCTTTCTATCATATGACTGGAGCAAATGATGACCTTTCTAGACCTTAGTTTCCTCTTCTTCAATAAGAGGAAGTAGATCCAGATCTCCAAACCAAATGACTTTATAATTCTGAATCATTGCCTTAAAATGTATTGTGTGTGCTTTTAAAAATGAAGTTTATGTTTATACTAACATCAGTATTAGGTTGTAACTATTATAGAGAAAGTAATATTCAATATCAGTTCTTTCATCTGTGTTGATTCATGACTTTAATGGGAAGCTAAGTCATTACTTAATTGAAGTATTCCACAGTTAAACGGCTGGCAGAAATCCCTTAGGATTAAGATGCACTGTAGGCAGTGATCCTAGACATTCCTTCTGAGCTATCCTGAAGTGTGAGGGATTATTTGATTCATCAGTTCCATATCTTGCTCATTCCTATTCTTGCCTCTGAAGCTCCTCTAATACTGAGGTATTTTCATTACCCTCAATGAAAGTGCCTCTTACTCTGCTGCTGCCAGGTCTTCTTGTATGATATTTTTACTTCTTAAACACTTGCTCACCTCTCTTACTTAGTTTTTGGAATTCCTCTTTGCCACCCCACCTCTGACTGGCTTCTCTGTCTTATTCTGGGTTGGGTGTTCCTCTTATTCTTTCTGTTTTCATGATACCCTCTGCAGATATCACTGTGCTTCTTAAACTACATAATAATTATTTATTTATGTTTATGTCCCTTTAGAGTCTAAGTTTCTTGAGGATTAGGACAATGTCCTTTTCATTTTTAAAAAAATTAAAAGCTGAGCACAGGGCTTGATATATAATGTGTATTGAACAAACTTATTTGTACTTAAATGAATAAATATATTTCACAATGAAAGCTATTAAAGAAATAGATTTTCCTTATAGGAATCAGAAGGTATTCTTCTTATAGCTAGCTCTGTCAAATATCTATTTGGGGACACACACACATACACACACACAAGTTGAAAATTCAAATTTTAAAATGCTCCAAAATCTGAAACTTTTTGAGGCCAATATGATGTCACAAGGTAGCAAATTTTTACTACACACACACACATCAGAGCATATATCTCTAGGATATATAAAGAACTCAAAAATCTTTAACACCAAAAAAAGTAAGCCAATCAATAAATGGGCCAAGGAACTGAACAGATGAGATTTCTCAAAAGATGATATACAATCAATCAACAAATATATAAAAAATTGTTCAACATCTGTAGCAATTAGAGAAATGCAAATCAAAACTAGTCATTCCAGTCAGAATGGTAGCTATTAAGAATACAAACAACAATAAGTGTTGGCGAGGATATGGGGGAAAAAAGCACACTCATACATTGCTGGTGGGTCTGCAAATTGGTGCAGCCAGTATGGAAAGCATTATGGAGATATCTTGGAAAACTGGGAATGGATCTACCATTTGACCCAGCTATTCCACTCCTCAGTTTATACCCACATGGCTTAAAAACAGCATACTACAGGGATGCGGCCATATCAATGTTTATAGCAGCACAATTCACAATAGCTAAACTGTGGAACCAATCTAGATGCCCTTCAGTAGATGAATGGGTAAAGAAAATATGGTATATATACATAATGAAAAATTACTTAGCATTAAAAGAGAATAAAATCATGGCATTTGCAGGTAAATGGATGCAGTTGGAGAATTTAATGTTAAGGGAAGTAAGTCAATCCCAAAAAAACAAATGCCAATTTTTTTCTCTGATATAAGGAGGCTGATTCACAGTGGGGATAGTGGGTAGGGAGTATGGGAGGAATAGACTAACTTTAGATAGAGCAAAGGAGAGGTGTGGGAATTTAGGGAGTATGGGGATAGGAAAGATGGTGGAATGAGATGGACATCATTACCCTAAGTACATGTATGAAGACACGAATGGTGTGACTCCACTTTGTGTACAACCAAGAGATATGAAAAATTGTGCTCTATCTGTGTACTATGAATTGAATTGCATTCTGCTGTCATATGTAATGAATTAGAATAAAAAAAAGAAAATTCTACATCTGACCTCATGTGACTAGTTGTAGTCAAAATACAGATATACCAAAAATATTATGTAAAATTACTTTTGGGCTACATGTACAAGGTGTACAGGAAACAAATTAATTTCATGATTATATATCACATTGTATATATGAAAATATTCCAAAAATTAAGAAGAATCTGAAATATAAAACACTCCTGGCCCCAAGTTGTTTTGGATAAAGGATACTTAATGTGTATACACATTTTTTTGTGTGGCAGAATTAGAGAAAATTTTGTTTGGATGTTTCTTAAATTCTCTGAAGGATGTGTAACTTTTTAAATATGCATAGCTCTCCAGATTAATGTTAATACTTGGTTCTGGTCAGAAAATCTTGTCTTGATTTTGTCATCTTTCTTGTTTTGTACTGGCAAGAGCTGACAGCTATTTAAATGAGAATTAAAAATAGGACCTTGTGAATTACATGTTCCTTTTTTTTTTCTGCTGGGATATAAATGATCATGACCACAGGACTGGGGTCATCTCTTTCTCTCCATGTTAAAAGAGAAAAGAAAATTTGCCCCTGGTTACGTTATCAAATAAAGAAAAAAAAAATGATTTAATAATAGCTCCTAGGAGATATTCTAGTGGTTCAAATACTTTTACTTCTACTCAGAAATATAAAGGGTTTTGTTGTTGTTGTTTTTGTTGTTATTGTTGTTTTAATTCTTGAAAGATATTCAGAATTTGAAGTTTGTTAAAGTCCCTTTGGTTGAGGCCATTACAATCTGTGATTAATCTACATTGTGGGTTGGCTTTGACTTCTCTTTCCGTTTTATCATCACAAATGGAAGAATTTCAGCTTGGAAAATTTCAATTTAGAGAATTTCAGCAAGCTTGAGTGGTAGAGAAGAAAAGTAGCTGCATGTCAGAGAGCAAACGATGAAAGTCTTTTGGTTTGGGGAAGATAGATTCTCATTTGTCATCAGGACTGACAAGAGCAGGTCTGGTGTAAGATTGGAGAGGGGAATGGGCTGTAAGTCACACTCTTACTAAAACTTTGACATGAAGTTGGTTCATTTGTTTGCTCCTTCAAAAGATATTTCTTGAATTTTATAATTTTGTTTTATTATAAATCTACATACCATCCATTGTGTTATTTCAGAGTTGCTGGTCACCCTGAACTGACAGGGAGTTGGGTGGGAGTAGCTTGTTGAACTCAGAAGCAGGCCACATTTGTTCCACTGATCCTGTAACCTGCAGAATCCATTCATTTAGCAAACACTCATTTACATCTGCTAAGGACAGTGCTGTTTTAAAACCAGCCTTGCAAAAATTAACCTGACCTATCAATTGCCTGTTGATGAGTGGCCTGTTTCCAGGTGAGGAAGGAGGTAAAGAGATCATTAAGATGTCAGGCAGAGGCAGCTTGGCAACACCAAGGAAAAAGCATTAAGCCAACCAGGGGGAGTCATGATACTTCTAGAGTAGGTGAATGAACCCGAGCTGACTGTCAAGAAGTTTGATAGAATAGCAACCAAGGAAAAAGAAGTTACTTTCAGATTTTTGTATGTTTTGGTACTCTCTCTTTTGGGATACCGTGGCTAATCATTCCCAACAGATTTATTCATATTTTGATTTAAATGTCTTTGGGAAGAGGATGACTGATTCTTTCTACAAGTAGTTCTCACAAATCTCTAACCCAGGAAAATCCATCCTTATGTCTAATTTATGTTTGTCCCCTTGGGGGAATTCACGTCCTGGAGTTCTGACTTTTGTGGAAACTATGAAGAGGATGTTAATGAGGAAGTTGGAAGATTTGTCGATATGTCCAGGTTGCCTGTGGGAGTAAGACTGCTCAGAGCTGGCATGGATGGACTCGATGGTAAGGTGGCATAATGCAGTTTCCTTCCATTGTTTCACTTTTGTTCATTTCTTTTCTAAGATATTTATCTACAAGACAGTCACCTTAGCCAGTAGGTGGAGTACTTTATTATAAATAGCATGCCCTACTAGGTAAGTGTCAAACTGTAGAAGGGAACTAACTCTCCTAATTATGAAAAATATTTAGAGTGTTTTTGTATTTATATCTTTCTTTATAAAAGCCTAGAAGGGAATGAACAATCTTGATAAGATTCTGGACAGTTAGTTTACTTTTACTAAGACTTTCTGTGGCACAATGCACTATGTGACTGGATACTGCCAGTCAGAATTTTAAATTGTTTTATCAAACAGCTGTCCAAGTCACTTGCATGCCTCTCTTGAATTCTGTTTGCACTGACAATATGTGCACTAACAGTTGTAACTGTTCTGTGTTTATCCATGATGGATCTAAGCTCTGTGGGTATTTAAAGATAGATGTATAACTTCAGTATTTATCCTCAGTTAAAGTAAAAACTCATGCAGTAGGACATAGAAGAATCACTACTTGGATTTTAAGTTTCACATATAAGCTTTCTATCGTAACTAAGCAACTGACACATTAGACACCCCTTTGCCATCAGCTTACATTCTCTGAGAACTTAGGTCAGTGCCTAAAATAACCCTGCTAATTGTGAGGGGCACATGTGGAATGAAATTCCAGTTAGCAGTCTGGGAGCTGAGTGACAGAGCATTTGAAACCTTACTGTAGTTATAGTTCATAACAAGCCTCTAAATAGGCCCAAAGTTCTTAAGTGGTCAGATATGGAAAAAAAGTCATATGCTGTGTTTTAGTTTTTTTCTTTGTAAAGCTAGTTAACCAGCAACAACTGGTTAAAAACCAAATCGACTTAAGTTACAAGATCTGGGCTTTCTCTACCCTGCTTTCAACCTATTGGGTGGTGGTGGTGGAGTAACCGACAGAAGCGGATGGCTTGCCTGAGAGACATGAAATTGCAGCAGCCTGTTTAAGACCCCACTGCATTTGGGACCTCTTCTTGCTGTGCAGTTCAGGTAGGCTGTTGTTTATGTGGAATTATTTATAAGACAGATAAAGGCCATTAAACTGTTCAATTCCAGAGCAGGACATGCAAGTCTCAAGTGTCTCGTCTGTACAGAACATGCCTATATTGCTGGGCACTGTTTCACTCACTAACTAGACAATATGCAATGAAAGTCTTCATATTTTTGTTACTCAAGGGCAGTCAAATTCTAAGGCATAAGGGAAACCGAGGGAGTTCACACAAAGTGTGATTATCCAGCATTTGATAAAATGCCTCCTTAAATTTTACCTTCTTCTTTTCTGTTTTATTTCCCTTATTCTATTTCCCAAAGATAGGCTTTTATTTTTGTGAGGAACAATAGAAGAAAATGTAAAGCTTCTTAGATTTTAGAACATATGGTTTTTGTATATTTTAAACTATTTTAGGGTCTAAATTTTGTTTTCAGATTAAGATGAAAATCAGCACTAATCTTTTCCAAGTAGACTCCTTTAAGCTCCTGATTGTGTCCACATCAGTGTAAATAACATAAAATGCTGTAGTTTTAATGCTCTTCTTATTCCAAAATTGACCTACATTATAAAATGTCAAATTTAGTTTGGCTCCTAAGTGTCTGGAGTATAAAATAAGTACATAAATGCTGCATATTATACTTTGAAACTTCCATCTGAGTTATTTAATCCAACAGTTGTTCAAATTTATAAAATATACCTCATATAAAGTGATAGACATATTCCTAAAAAATATGTATAAACATATAATTGGAGTGATTGAGGAGCTGAGTCTGTGTTAAATGAATAAGAAGTCACAAATTAATTTGTGCTTTAATGGTGCTTTTTGTCTATCAGATTCTTAAATTGAGATTTACTGATATTGTATAACTTTGTATAAACTTCTCAGGAGCAAAACTTGCCTTTTCATTATCAAGTAATATACATGTATATGTGCATTTAGATATGTACATATACCTATACACACATATGCATGTGATCACATAAAGCCCTTCGGGGATCCCTAGGAGGACATCTGTGTGGTGGGATTTAGAAGTGGCCTATTAAGCATATTAAATATTAAATTATACCTTTGGTGGAGAAAGATTTTCTGGAGACAAAGATAATGAACTCAAGAAATTAAAAAAATGAAAGTTGAAATTATGTATTATGTATGTCAATTTAATAAACTTGAAATGATGTGCTATTATTCTTGAAACGTATTGTACTATTGAAGTCTCTGGAATTATTAGCTTGAATGATATGAAGTTGCCAATACTTAACAGTTTGAGACCTGTAAAAATAGCAGTCTTGAGTAGCTCAACCTAATCGTTTAATGGACACTAACTCATATTAAGGTTAGCCTTAATCTTCTGACAATAGTAGTGGCAAGGGTCAGATAGTCTCATAAAGTATGAGAACTCTCTAGGTAAAAATAGAATCAAGAGTTGTTTCCTGTAAGTTGATCCTATGTGTGTGTTATATCCTTCTTTTGATTCTTAACTCCTTAAAAAAAAAAAAAACAATTTCTGCCAAGTGCTGCCTCCAGTGTTTATCAGATCTAGTATCCATGTACATATGTCCTTAATGGCTGATTGAAATTCAGAAGTTGGGGTATATTTGAGAAGGTTCATTGCTTGTACTGACCAAATTTACATCATAGTTTAGGGTTTCTCTATATGTATTATCTCAGTGCTTTTATTTTTTCTAATGTCCAATGATGAAACTTGAGCCATTGATTTGAGACCTACCTTCATTTTTAAAAATATAGGCATTTAGTGCTATAAATTTTTGAGAGGGGCTGGGGAAGAGAGGAAAAAAAAAACAAGAAAGAAACCAGGGAGTGAGTACCATAAAGTAATAGGCTTGGTCTTCTTCTATAAGCAAAAAGGCACATGGCAGGATGTTGGCTATCAGCAGTGAATAGTTCTTTAGGAGAGTGAGAGTTACACATTTTGTTCACTTTATAATTGTGATGTAATTTTTATGATTTATAAAATTCTATCTATGAAAGCCATATTATATAGAACAAAAGTTGAAAACACATGAGAAAATAAAAATGAATGCAACAATGAAAAAAGAGAGAGAAGGAATTTTAATTTTTATTCACTCATTTAGGGATAACATTTTTAAATTAAGAAAGTTGTTTCATGCTTCAATTTGTTTGTTTGTTTTGGGTGCTGGAGATTGAACCCAAGGCCTTATGCAAGCTGGGCAAATGCTGTACCACTGAGCTATATCCCCAGCCTTTGCTTCATTTTTTGGATGACTAACTTTGCATTTGACTTGATTTGATTGAAGTCTTATATAGTTCTTTGAGATTATAATTTGACCTGTTCAGAAGATGAATGTGGTAAATAATAGAAGCACTGATACAAGGCTGGGGTTGTGGCTTAAGTGGTAGAGTGCTTGCCTAGCATGCGTGAGATACTGGGTTCAATCCCCAGCACCACATAAAAAAAACTAAACAAAATAAAGGTATTGTGTCCATCAACTAAAAAAAAAAATATATATATATATATATATATATATATATTTAAAAAGCATTGATACAAATGGTCTGAAAAAAACTTGAATAATATTTTTTACAAAGTGTTAATAATGTTAAATAAATATCATTATTAATATATGATGTTTAAGGTATTACATGACTTATCAAGTTTATCATTAAAACAGTTTGTTATTTTATATTTTAAAAGTAAATATTACTGTAAGTAGTATACATGGCATGTTTAATTGTTAAAGCATTAATCCTTAAAAAGAGATTAGACACAATATTCATGATATATGTTTTATTTTTTGGTACTGGGGATTGAACCTAGAGTTGCTTAACCGCTAAGCCATGTCCCTAACCTTACTTTTTTATATTATATTTAGAGTTAGGGTCTTGCTGAATTGCTGAGGACCTCATGAAGTTGCTGAGGCTTTGAACTCGTAATCCTCCTGCCTCAGTCTCCTGAGCTGCTGGGATTACAGTTGTGCACCACCACACCCAGCATGATATATGATTTTTAACTTTTAAAATTGTCACAATTGCAGTTGATTAGTATTCAATCTTCCAAATACTTATTTTTAAAAGCACATATGTACCTGATTTAAAACTAGAGCTTTTAAATAAGAATTGGTATTTGTGTGAACTAAAACAATGCATCTATATTTAGCTATTATCTATGAGTTTAATTGTAATTTATATATCCAGAAATACTTGAGACTTAGATTTTGTTTCTTTTTTCCCCCCAGTATATTTATGTTTAACTTAGCTTATACTAGATCTTTTACTTTAAAGAAAAGGGAGATGAGAAAAGGGAAGGAAAACTAGCTAGCTAACATGCTTCATTAGCTTGATCCATGAAATTTTCAACAGGAAATATAAACAGATTATTCTTCCCAGTGATCTTGCCAACAAAAGACTTGAATGATTTAATGGAGAAATAGGTACCCACACACATCCCATGACCTTTTCATTTGACAGATCATTCTGAAGTATTTACTATAGAATATTATTAGTATTTGTTTGAAAACAAATATTACAATGCATCTGAAGGATTCTTATTACAAGGGTAGTAGGAAATATATTTATATTGAAGTCAGTTACCATTTCTTATTCTTGTATTGTTATGACACTGAACATTCTTAACCTGCGTCCTTGGTTGAAAGAATGGCACATTTACCATATGGGATGCACAGGAGTGAATGGTTAAAATTGCATCCATGCATCCAAGCAGGCTATATACCCAGAATTGGTATAGTGTTGCCAGCGCAGGTAGTAGTTGGAATGGTGAAGACTTAAGTATACATGAATCTTCCCTGAATAGTTCTGTACTTGAGTATTAATTACTGCACGTGAGGGGGGGAGTCTTCATCAGGAAGGCTCAGTATTCACAGCTGTACTTAATACTGCCTAACCTTTTATCTTTTTCTTTGCCAGTTTTGTAATGCGTCTGTAGTCTAAACATATGATAATTGTAGCCACCATCGTGTCATGACATACTCTTCCTCCATCCCCTTTACCCTGATTTAGGATGAACAAATTCCTTTTTCCTTTATCTTATCTGGGGCAGGTACGCATATAGGGAACTTTAAAATGGACTCCTGAAGGAACAAAGATTGAGCCCTGAGCTTTTCTCTTCCAAGTGCATTTTGGTCTGTGTCACAGTATTTGGGAGAGCTCTGCTCTATATCGTCCTTCAGAGACTGAGGCTTCTGCCATCCCCTAGAAGTGCTATCCAATAAAAATTAAAACAACAACAACAACAACAAAAAACGACGAACCATGTATGTGAATAACATAAGGATTAAATTTTCTAGTAGCCACATTAAGAAAAGTTAAACAGGTGAGTTTAATAAAATATTTTTTAACCCAATTCAACATGTAATCAGTATAGAAATTATTATTAAGCCATTTTAAGTTCCTTTTTTTACACAGTCTCTGAAATATGGTGTGTATTTTTATATTTATGTATATCTCAATTTGGACTAACTGCATTTCAGTTGCTACCATGTTGGAGCATGCAGATTTAGAGGCTCATATTTCTAGGACCTCACATTCTCTGAATCCTGTGAATCTAGCCAGCAGACAAGGAAAAGAGTGAGTGCATGGAGGATCTCCAAAAGTGTCTTAGGGGATTAGGTCTGGCACCAAAGCCTGTTACTTCCACCCACATTCACTGGCCAGTTCTCAGTTATGACCTTGCCTACCTGCCTGAGACACCTGGAAAGTGTAGATTAGCTTCATTACAGGAGGAAAAGGAAATAGATTTGTTGAGCACTTGCAGTGGTGTCTGTACCATAGCAGATACATTATTATTATTAGCACATTTTATAAATCAGAAAACTGAGCCAAAGAACATTAAGTGATAGGCTAGTTAATGGGAAAATATAAGTAGAATGCAGATCTTTACTTCCTGAGTGATATTTCTTCCATCTGACTGCCCTGCCTTATCTTTCCTTTATTTCTCCCTTGGCCTCCCCTCTAACTTTGTCCATGAGGATGCAGTGCTTGCAGTAAACCTGATGTCATCAATATTTTTATCTCATCAGTTCTCACTTAATGACAGTATCTTATTACTTACTGCTGTTTTAGAAAATGACAAGCAGCCCAGCGTAATGAAGCAATATGCTTTATTACTAGATGGTTCAACTAATAGTACTATTCTGAGCACCACATTATCATTTTGAGTGGGCCTTTTCCTTCTGCATACTGAAACTCCTCATTCAAAGCAAAGAATTATTAAGGTCCTCATCAAGCCATTTCAATCAATGTAGAAATTGTACTTTATGTTATAATGAGCAGTCTGTTCAATTGAAGTTTTTAGCTTTTTAAAAGTGCTTAGAAAAATAGTAATGAAAATGCTCTTAATGGTGAAATTGTTGAATTGAAGTGCTTGGATAAGCTGCTTTATTTTGTAGATGGAAGGGGATATTTTAGATGGAGAAATGAGATGCTATTCAAAGCAGACTAGTGGTAAAGAGTGATGGCAGGCTGTGGACTACTGATCATAGTACAAGTGACCATCTGGGAGAGGTTTTACTATAGTGTAATTAGACAAGTGCCCTTTAACTTTAAATTACCCACAGAAAATCTGGTTTTGGAGTTTGTGTTATCATCTAATATTTTTGAACATGAAATATATTTATAGGATTAAAACATTAAAATACAAAAATATATACAATTTAAGGTTCCCCTTCTATCCTCTAGTTCAGAGTGTTGGCTTTTCTACTAGTTTTTCCCTTCTCTACTCCATTTAGGTAGGTGCTCATTCTTAAATAAGAATTCTTGTACATCCTTCTAGAAATATGCATTTCTAAGAACATATGTATTCTTAGTTTTCTCCTATTTTATATTATACACTGTTTCATGTCTTGCTTTTGTAACTTAACAATATCATGAAGATCTTTGTATGTCAGAATATAAGGAGACTTTTCATCATCATCTGTATTCTACAGAATAAATGTATCATTTTATTTAGTATCATATTAGTGGACATTTAGTCTGTTTCCAATCTTTGGATATTTCAAAAATATCCATGCATTGCCATAAATAGTCTGTCATTTAAGTAACTTCACAAAAAAGTATAAATATATTGGTGACATCAATTTTCAGAAGTAGATCACTATTCAATGTACATATACATTTATAATTTCATAAAAATGGCCAAATTACTTTCCACAGTTGTTGTACTAACTTACACTCCAACCAGGAATGATTAAGAAGTGTTTATTTTCAGTACTTTTGCCATTAGCTTCCATCATAGGTCAAATATCTTTCTTTAAGGACTGGAATTTGAATCAAGAAGGACTTCCCCCACTTCAAGATTCTGCATATTTTTTCTAGTAATATTTACATTTTTTTAAAAAAATTGAACCTTTGGTCTGTTTGGAATTTATCAAAGTGTACAATTAAACCCACCTTAATTTTTTCCACATATTTATCTCATTGTTACATTTCCTCCTACTTATTTGAGATGTCTCCTTTATCATATACTCAAATAACCATGTATATTTGCATCTTCTTTTTTTAAAATATTTTTTTAGTTGTAGATGAACACAATATCTTTATTTATTTATTTTTATGTGGTGGTGAGGATCGAACCCAGTGCCTCATATGTATGAGGCAAGTGCTCTACTACTGAGCCCTAGCCCCAGCCCCTATTTGTATCTTCTTTTAGACTTATTCTTTTCAATTGTCTTGTCTGCCTTATTTGTTAGCGTTACACAGTTTTGATTACTAAAGCTTTATATTTTAATAATGGCTAGACTAGTCTTCCCTCACTGACCTTCTTTTCCCATTTTCTCTAGCTATTCCTGATTGTCTGTTTTAATGTTTAAATCAGATTATTCTCCTTTCCTATGTTACAACCCCTAATCCCACAAAAAAGGTAAGCCTATTGTTATTTGAATTAGAAATCACATTACATTTATAAAATGACTTAGGAAAGGCTGCTATTTTAAAGATATGGAGCTTTTCTATATAAGAACCTGTGTTTCCATTTCATTTTAATTATCTTCCTCAGTAGTATTTTAAAGTAGAATATTTGCATTTTAGATTTATTAAAGCCATTTTATCTTTATTGATACTATATTGTTAATGGAGTATTTAATTCCAGTTCCTAAGAGCTTGTAATTTGTATATATTGCTATTGGTTTGTAAATATTATTTCTTACTTCACTGTCTGATTGCATTTTTTGATTGTTGAAATTTTTAAGTCAGTTCTTGAGTTTTCCCAATCATATAGTTGTATAATCTTTGAATAGTGGTAGACTTACCTTCTCTTTGCCAATAGTTACTACACTGGCTCTGTAAGTTTTCATTAAGTTATTTTGTGGCAACAAATGACTCCCTATCCTTATGAGTAACAACAAGGTATATTTGTCATTCATGTAACATGCCCATCACGGGGTGATACTCAGCTCTATTCTATGTCCTTATCGTCTGGGATTATACTAAGGGAATGGCTCCATCAGGGATGTGCTAGTCTTCTGAAATCAAGAAGAAAGAAGTCATGGCAGAACCATTTGATGACTTTTAGAATCCCATCTTCTTCATTTCAGCTCACATTTCCTTGGCTACAACAACTCATGTGGCTAAGTTGTGATATCAATAGGAGGAGTAGGTATAATACTTTCACAGAGAGGAATCCTGGCTGTGAAAAAATCAATAATATAAAATCTATTATTATCCTTGATTAACTTTCCCAGATAAGCTATGAACTTTGAATAATATAATCATAATTCAGAGTTCATGTACTCAAAATACTTAATTCGTACCTATCTATAATTGTCATTTTACTCTATCACTTGACTCTTACAGTATGAAAAAGCACAATTTATGTATGATATGTCAAGGTCATCGTACTGTCATGTGTAACTAATTAAAACAAATAAAAAAAAGAAAAAGCACAATTTAGTGGCATGTTACAATAAGCATTTATCTAGGTCATGTGTCTGCTGGTTGGCTGGTAGTATCTAGTGAAGGGTGGACTAGGCAAGAGGGTTTCTGTTTTACATGTCCCTTATCTTCCTGAACCAGTGAGTTGGCCAAGGCAAGGCTGGGACTAGGGTGAGAAAAGTGAGGTATTTACCATAGGCACCCGATGTAAGAGGGTGACAGACAACAAAACCTAGTAATCTGGGCTGGGGATGTGGCTCAAGCGGTAACGCGCTTGCCTGGCATGCGTGCGGCCTGGGTTCGATCCTCAGCATCACATACGAACAAAGATGTTGTGTCCGCTGATAACTAAAAAATAAATATTCTCTCTCTCTTAAAAAAAAAAAAACAAACCTAGTAATCAAGATAAATAATATTATAATTTTTATTGGTGTATTATAGTTATACATAATATTGGAATTCATTTTGACATAATCATACAAGCATGAAATATAATTTGCTCTACTTCATTTCCCAGTAGTTCCCCTGCATTTTCTTTTTGAAAAATGAGTGTAGATAAATCCATTATGAACAAAATATCAAAATTTTAAATAAAGGCAGGATCAATAAACAATGTTGTGCCAAGACATTTTAGAGCCTGAGGCAAATGGGAGAATCAGTAGTACTGATCCTCTCTTTATGAGCAATTATTTAAAAAGTATTTTTTAAAAAATATTTTTAGTTGTAGATGGACACAATACCTTTATTTATTTATTTTTTTATGTGGTGCTTAGGATCGAACCCAAGGCCTCAGACGTACGAGAAAAGTGCTCTACTGAGACACAACCTCAGCCCTAAAAAGTATTTTACTGAGTGTTATGTTACATATTGTGTGCATAATATATATTTATGTATTTTTTGTAAGGCATATATTAATACAAATGATTCCATTTAGTTAATCAGTCATGAGGAATTTTTAGCAAATAAATGTAGGCCCGTTTGTAATCCTAGTTTGTTAATATACTCAGTATTAGTTTGAGAATTCATTTTTTAAAATCTATAGTGATTTCTGAATACTTTGAAAGTTCTCTGTGATGCCTAATTTTCAATTTTTGTCATCTGATTTTTTTTAAAAACAGGCAAAACTTATTTAGGGTTCAGTTTTGGGTACTGAAGGGGGTTTCTGTTTTACATGTCTCTTATCATCATAAACAGAGTTATGAAGCTGGGTATTAATCTTTGGTCAAAACCAAGAAATAAATATGAAGACAGAATATTCATTTTATTATGTGACTTGTGAACTTGCTTTGAAAGCAGTTTCTAAAGTATAATTCCAGGAATTTTTATTTAAACTGTATTTTTTTTAAAAAAAGATAACTCCACAATATGACAACTTTGAAGGAAAACAGTATTTTTGGATGCATAACATTAATGTAGCTCCTCTGTCATGTCAGTCATTTGAATGAATGTTGTAAGATCTTGGTGGATAGGGTTGGATCATATACTTGGTAGAACTATTCTAAGAACACTGACTCAGCTTTGTACATTATAAAACAAAAGTTATAGTTCCATTTTTTCTGTCATTGGGAATAAGAAATCATGGAGACTATGGTAAATATCTTAGCCCCAACCATATCCACATAATCTGTCTACTGCCTCTTCAGCCCAGAATTTAAGTCATTTTATGGTTCTAAAATCTGGTCTTTGTTATGTTATATAAATATAAGTATATAGACTTATTTGCCAATTGGAACAAATAGTTTATTCATGCATCAGTAAATCTCTGAATGGATTAGTTACCCAGCCCTGATTCAGAAATACACAAAGGTATATTTAAAACTAAACCTGTGTACCAATATATCAATAATAGATAGTGTTTTATGACATGATGACTTATTAACTGTATTTTATATGCATATCCTATTTTAATTCTTTTATCCTAAAGAAAATGTACATCTCTTTTTTGGTGTATGTGTATATAATAATACACACCCATGCACACACAGGCACTTCTTAGAAAAATCTCAAGAAAAAGGAAAACAATGTCTAGGTGCATGCCTAAAAGCTAGTACATCCCCAAATTATATAATAGGGGGAGACAGTGGTAACTAGCATAAAGTAAATTAAATATATTAGAGGTTTGTGTTAGCACAGTTATGATGTAAAATTCTTGACCATCTTTTTTTGGCATAGTTATGTAGGTATCATCTGTCAGTCCAATAATTGCTTATCATTTGTCAATGAAACAGTTAGGGAATCCTAGCATTTGTAGAATTATTTATAGAAAAGTAATCAGGCTTGTTCCAGAATTTGTAGTCTAACATTTGTATAAGGCACTGTTGTAAATACTAAGATAATTAAGGCACAATTCTTCCTCTGAAAGACTTTACCATCCATTACCTCAAAGTGAAAAAAATAATCTTGCTCTTAAGTGGAAAGCTTTATAACAAGCAAACTAGAAATATTAGACTCAAATTAAGTTTTACATTTAAAATAAGCAAGGGTGATTAAACATCGAGATGCAACACCTGGGTGCCTGTGCTTGTTAAGTGGTGTATTCCAGCATTAGAACGTATCTGGCTGGCTAAGCACATTATAGCAGTCTTTTTTTTTTTTTTTTTTTTCCATTCCTGCCCTTCTTTTCCTCCTTACACCCACAGCAAGCTATTTCACTCAGCTGTGATATATTCACCATTGAGAAACAAGGTGTAATTAAGTGCTGGAATGACTGGGGCAAGTGCTGTTGGAGTAAAGAACAAAGAATTCAGTGTAGCTGAGGCCAGACATAGTTAGGGAAACAGGGCTTGAATCAGGCCTTGAAAAAAGATTTGATTGGGCATAGAGGTGGGATGGGAGGGCAGTTCAAGCAATGGTGATACCATGAGCAAAATGCAAGAGCCAGAATGAGTAGGCTTATTTCAGGAATAGCATGAAAACCATCTTCTCTGAAATGAGGATCTGGGTAGGAAGTGAAGTTAGCAGGGGAGACTGGGAGGGAGCCAGTGGGGTCTGAAGGTATAAGCTGTGGCCTGCAAACCCAGAGACCTGGGTTCCATTACAAGCCAACCTGTGTCCTTGCAAGTCATTGAGCATTCTAAGCTTCAGTTACCTGAGATACAAAATGATGCTTTCAGACTGAAAAAAAAAAAATCTTTAAACGTATCTGGTGGTTCTTTTATGTTAGTCCTTAATAAGTTAGAATAAGGACTTTTGGATCCATCCTAACACTGTGGAACCTTTAAGTTTGTTCTGAACAGGGGAATCACATAATGAAGGTGGAGGGAGATCACATAATGAAAGAGGCAGTTGTTGGTATTAAACTCAGAAAGGATGAGTGCCTTGGGAAAGGGAATGAAACATACCAGAGGAAGAAAACCAGCTTGGAAGCTAGGCTAGTCACTTAAATGGGAGCAAGGAAATTAAAATAGAAATTAAAAGAAGTGGCAAATACTAGAATAATTGTTTATTCATTATTTATTGATTAAAAACTACACTAGATTCCTGGGGATCCAGTGATAAGCAAAACAGAGAGGCCTCTATTCTGGAGAACTTGTATTCTAATTAAAGGAAATTTGGCGAATGACGAATAGGGTGTTTGTGCCTTTAAGAGAGGCATAGTCCAATGTCCAGCTACAAAGAACTGGCTACATAAATGTTGTATGTTCATAAAATGGAATATTTGGCAGTCATAAAGAATTATGAAACATTAATTGACATGAAAAATATTCATATTATGCCATCAAGTAAAAAACAACACAAATATAGAACACAATCTAGAAAATTGTATACCATTTTATATGGAGAATACAGTTATTGGTGATTTATATAGGTGCTCTTCATTCAGTAATTGTTTATTGAGTGTCCACTGGGTGCCAGGCATTGTTTGGGGGTCTAAGGATAAGTGGTAAAAAAGAAAAAATGATAGATATGATCCATGATTAATATTTAGTCTTTTCTATTTTTTTTCAATGAACTCATGTTATTTCTGTGGAAATACAATTTTTTTTCATGTTTTTAAAAATCCTCCCGTTGGCCATCGATGCTATGTGTAAGTTTGTTCCCAGTCATCCTTGACTGTACAAGTGGAATAGAGGATGCGATTAAAAATGACACTGTCCTGTCCTGTGTTTTGTCCAGGTCTTATGCAACTAAAGAGGTGGCTCCAGGACACCACTCTATTGCTTGGGGTAGTTCAGGGCACTGCCTGTCCTTTGGTGGCCAGAGTGGTCAGAACTCAATTAGTTCTGGCTCCAAAGCAAATAGAGTCTTGCTGATGAGACTGGGATTCTGTTGGCTGTTTATAGTCCTTCTAAGGAGCCAGTCGTTCCAGCCCTGGTGTCTATTTACATTCGCTGTATGTTACTTGACACTTTTTTATTCCTGTTGAAGTTGCCTCTCCCGGAAATCTCTATCATTCCATAAGCTGTGGCTGCTGCCCCTCCAAGCAGCTGACCTCCCACAGTTTGAAAAACAAAACGTATTCTGGCTACATTAAAAGGGAGTTTGGGGGTGAGTTCATGGGAAAAGACTTGGTGATAGTAGTTTTGTGGGCAAATTAACTAAAGGGGAGTTTGGGCAATCACCAGATCTCAGTGTTTTTACCTTTGTTTTATTTTCCCCTCCCTCTTCCTAGCTCTTTTCCTGTGAGAAGACACTAATAATAGTGTCTCTGCTTTAATGCATTCATCATCACCTTGTATTTATAAAATGCTGGATCTTTTTATATATGCTGAAAAACAAGCAAACAATCCACAAAACCCACCAAATTATTTTATTTCTTTAATAAATTATAATATATAAACAAACAGATACATATGAAGCAAAAAATTACCTACAGTTCCTATTCCCTAGAGATATGTTGGTATATTTTCTTTGTGTACTTTTTTTTTTTTTGCTTTTTACTCACATGATGTTTCTCAGCTTTTGTTCCACCACTTATATTGCCTATTTATAGATCTTAGACTCATCTGTACCAGTATTTTCCATGTAGATAGGCCTATTTGTTCTGTAGAGAACAAATGCTATCATAATGAAATGCTTAATTACTTTTTTTCCCCTCAACATCAAATGGCCTCTTGGCCCTTACCATATAATAACAGAATGTTTGTTTATTTCGAGAAAGCTTCATTTATTTTACAAGTCAGTTCTAGCTCCAGTGAGGGAAATCACTGGAGTCAAGCTAGCCAACATAATTCTCACTTTTTGGAGCTTCGTAATGAAACCCCAGGGGCAGGTTAGCACAGAGGTTCTCCTGGGGTCACTGATAGATCTTGACCTTTCATTAACTCAAGGGAGAAAAGAGGAAAAGAAGTCCCTCTGGACAAAATCATCCTACACATACCTTTTACCTCTGTTTGGAGTGTGAGAACTATCTTGACATTGTGTGAGCACAGATCTTCCATAGACTGTGAGCAGGTGGACAAGCAGCAAGGACAAAACTTAATTACAGAGTTCACATTTTGTTAGCTTCAGAGATACATTTTTTTTTTTTTTGGTAAATTTCCATGTTGTTAGTGTTTTCTTTCTGATTATTGAGATCAGCCCTTTCCAGAGTAGACCTCTATTTACCTAGCTTTCTCTGTTAAACCTTGGCTTTGCCTCCCAGAGTCTAAATTGTTAGAAAGATGCCATGAAAATTCTAAAGAAGCAAGATATCTGCTTAGGTGTTCCAGATCTTCCTTTTTTTTCACTCTGTTGCAGAAATCATCTGCTGCTACCCTCTTGTCTTAACTGTTAGTAATCCCTTTATGTCTCTAATTTCCCGTACTAGTTCACTGTCTTCAGCCATCTACTTTTGGCCACACATTTTTTCCTTCTTTCACAGAGCTAAACTAAGTGCTCACTTGCAGTAACTATCTCATTTTAAATGTTGTTATGTTGTGGCTATGAGGTGTCCTCATAAAATTCCTATGTCAGTGCAGGAATGTTAGGTGGTAAAATGATTAAACTGTGAGAGCTGTAACCTCATCAATTCATCCTAGTTCCAATAGGCTGGGTAGAAACGGTAAGCAGGTAGGGCATGGGTGAAGGAGGTGGATTCCTGGGGGTGCGTATCCTTGAAGGGTGCATTTTCCCTGTGGTCTCTTCTCCCTTCCCTCTCTCTGCTTTCCAGCTGCCATATCCTGAACAGCTTCCCTCCATCATACTCCATCATATCCTCCTTCTACCATGATGTGCTGCCTTACCTTGGGCCCAGATCAATGGAGTCAGCTGGCCATGGACTCTTAAACTGGGAGCCAAAATAAACTTTCCCTTCTCTTACGTTGTTCCTGTCAGGTATTTGGTCACAGCATAAAGCTGACTAATACGTGTCTTGCTCATTTTTCTCTCCTGCCTGTATATTTTTTTATAAATATGAATAGTACATTCTACTGTTTGTAAGTCACCTGCAATCTGCCTTTTTTTTTTTTTTTTTTGGAATTTAGGTAAAGCCTAAATCATAGAGAAATACTGTAAGTTGTCCCATCCTAGTAAATCTCTCGTGTAGTCTTTTCTTATGTTTTCTGTATCTCCAGCTTGATTGTCCCTTTTGTTTCTTTAATTATGTACTTTATTTATTAATATACTGTGTACATCTGGATTTTTGCTAGGCATTTCACAGAATGGTTTCTGTCTGCAGTTAAGTAGGTGTGGGATAGACATAAGATTTAGGGTGCTATAAGGAAGAATTTGTTAATCATGGATTAAATGTCGAAAGGAATGAGTTGAGGTTTAGTTGGTGTTTGTGCTTGCTCAGAGCTCATTTATTGGTCCTGCTTTTCCTTTTGTATGCTTTCTGAAACTCTGCTTATTGTTTGATAGGAATAGAACCCTGGGTGTGTAATCGGAGAGAAGAAAATTCTTCCTCACTAAGTTTGTGGTCAATTTAAATAAGCAATGAGTTAAAATAGACTTTATAGATACAAGTAATCTGGAAGTTTGAAGAGTCTGTTGGAATTTAATTTGTTTCTTAACTGATAGCTGATTTCAAAAGTAAAGTACATTGTCTTTTGAGGAGATTGAATCAGTGCTATAGGATTATTTGAATGGACCTTTCCTCCTCCATTTTGGTATGTCATTGAGCTATTAATAATGGATGCTTGCTGCATTTCTTGGTCAGATATGTTATTTTGATCCATTTTTATTTCCCAGAGGAACCTCTGGAAAAGGGCAATGAGGGTAGATTTAAAACCACATTATTGGAATTCAATAACTTTCATCTTATTTTGTGTGTCTAGGGCTTGCCTAAGAGTAGTTCTAAAATGGAGAGTCAGTTGAGCATGCAGCAGGCAAAATATCAAAATAGATTTTCTTAACTAAGATATAAGCTGAATTCTGTATTTTAATTTGGGCTTTGATGCTAAGCATTAATTTTTTCAGAAAATGTTCTAGATATATACATTTTGTTCATATTGATTCTCCTGGGTGAGGGGAACAAATATCTACCAGTACATTTGGGTTAATGAAAATAAACATTTATATATATTAATTATAAAAGTTATATATTCCAATAATTCATAAGAAATTGTGAAAGATTGGAATTTTAGTCATGTAAAGTATGCCTCCAAAGGAACACAAAGTCCTCAGATGTCTTCACTCTCCCAGTAATTACCCAAAGGCAGAAAGTAGGAGATTCTGAATCACAGGGTGTCAGGGTCAATCCTGAAGTGACAAGGTCTGGCTTTGTCAAGTGGTGAAACCTGCCTTCAAAAACATCTCCTCCCTTTGTGGGTTTGTATGAAAACACAGAGGAGGTTTGGTGACCTATTCTGCTGTGCTGTAGTATAAACCAATCGATCAAATTAAAAGGGAGAAAGGGATGAAAATGTTTACATTCCCACTCTCACTTCTGTTCTTTTATCTCTATCTATCTCAATCTTGCTAAATTTAAAGGGGGGGAAAAAGCAATAAAAGTCAACAGAAGTCTTAATAATCAGTGTTAGTGAAGTATTATTTATCTGTTGATACCTGACTGATAAATAACACTTGGCCACCTGACATAGAAACTTAAGAGAATGAAAAGAAGATAACTATGAATGAAGTAACAGGTTTCTTCTTATACAAAGAGAATGCTGGGACTCTAAGTATCCTGTTGATTTGGCATTGGTATGCTTCGGCTACCTTGATATTGTAGTTCATATTATTATTATGCATAGTTTGACCTGCATTCTTTGACTGTTGTTCTGCCTTGGAAATAACTTTAGTTGTTTAACTTTTATTTTTTTTTATTTCTCACAAAAGAAACAAATTTCCAGTGGTGAAAGTTTAAAACATACAGATTTGTGTTTTAAAATAGTATAATAAAATAGTGTGATGAAAATCATTTGTAATGCTGCCACCTAGAGAAAATATTATGAACAGCTTTGACATCTTTTAAAATTCTTTCTGAGTATACATAGCTACATTTTTTTATAGAACTCGTTTTTATTTTTTATAGAACTCTTACAACTTTTTCTCAGTTAAAAATATATCTTGAGGGCTGAGATTGTGGCTCAGTGGTACTCATGCTTGCCTAGCATGAGTAAGGCACTGGATTCAATTCTTAGCACTTCATATAAATAAAGAAAATAAAGTACATTGACAATTAAAATATATATATATATCTGTATATATATATGTATATATATACATATATATATCTTGAACATCTTCTGATGCCATTAAATATATTTTGCCACATCATTTTTAGCCTCTGTATTTTCTCATCATATGGAATAAAACATCATGTTAAACCCATCTCCTCGTTAGATCTTGTGGTTGTTATAATTTTCACCATTATGAACAACTCTGTGATAACATTTTAGTTACTAAATCTATTATTGCCTAAGGAGAAATTCTCAGAAATGAAATTATTGAGTCAATAGGAGGCAATGGGAAGTTTCTAGAAGGTCAGTTGAGACTTGTATTTCCATCTTTCCTACATGAAAGGGTGACATTGGCTTCAGAATCTGAATTGGTTGTTATCTCACTTACAAGGTCCTAACCATGTCCTCTAAAATTGGCTCTTCATAGGATTCTATTCCCATAGGTTTCATTCCCTGGTCCCCTGGTCTAGACTCTCAGATGTGAGACTTAAAAACTTGTGTCTATAATATTAACTCTCAACGGGCATGTTGTAGGTGTTTAAATACAAATCAACAGCCAAGCTAGATGCTGCGGATGTTTATACGGGGGAGGAAGATAGAAACACATCCTTAGATGCTGTGCCATGGACTTAGTGATCTAAATATATAAAAAGTACATCTAAGAAAGAGGTTGACCTAACCAAGGTCACATCATGAATCAGCAGTGAAATCCCAAATAGAACCTGGATCTCTTTAACTTCTTTCTCCTCATATAAAAAGTATTTATGAAAAAGAGAAAGCATTTATAAATGAACTATAGAGCTCTTTAAACCTAGAAATGCTTCAGAGAGTCTTTCAACAGAGTTAGAAATTTTCTAGCTTAGATATAATAAATCAAAATTGGTATTAGATATTGATAAATATTTTGGAAGGTAAATTCTTAAATGATTATAAAGTAGAAAGAGTAGTGGG
This sequence comes from Marmota marmota marmota, assembly GCF_001458135.2. NCBI lineage: Eukaryota > Metazoa > Chordata > Mammalia > Rodentia > Sciuridae > Marmota > Marmota marmota. The sequence goes on along the minus strand of NW_025999900.1, from coordinate 26,773,384 downwards.
TGGTATATAGGCAGATGAAAATGAGACTGAAAGGAATATGTGTGTTTGCGTTGCTGATTGGGGGAGAGTTGGAGGGTGGAGGACACACCATGGTAACTGAGGAAAAGATAACCAAAAAGACTGTTTAAGACATTAACCCTGGGGTGGTACATGATGGTCTCGGCCCTAATTCTGAATGAACCATAATTCTTTCCTTCTCAGTCTGGTGGTATGGATCTGCTCTGTTATTCAGAGCCTAGAGCAGGGTGACCTGCAGGAGCCAGAGTGATACCTTTCAGTGTCCCTGAGTCAGGAAATTTAGGTCTTCTGATTCCCAGTCTAGTGTTTAATCTACTAATGGCAGGAAATAGCAGTAATTTTACAAGAATTTTTTAGAGATATGAAAAAGGTTTTTGGTAGCTATATTTTCAATTTTCATTAATGAATTGTACCAATGTATTAAAATAGTTATAAAGAGAATCATTTTCTGATAAAGTTATTCCAACTAATAAATAAAATATGAGAATATCAACCTCTTATAAACCCTAATGCATTAACAGATCTATACACTGACCATCAACTACCAAAATAGTTGATATCATCAATTTTCAAAAAAGAGCACAAAAAAAAAATCAAAATTAAGTGCGTTGATGAGAAAACACAATAGTACATACAGTTTTGTCAAAAAAATTGAACTTACACTAATTTGTCCTCAGTATTTGGCTGTCAATTTGTAGGAAATAAAGAGGACAGAGGAACCAACATGATGGACTGCTTCATGTGGCTTCAATCAACAAATCCAAATCGTGGGGAACTTGCAGGTCTAACATTCCAGGTTCTTTAACCAATAAATTATATGAAAGAAAGGAATTCAGATGGACCCTTCAGATTACAAGAGACTTAAAATATGTATCAAGTTAAAAACTGTATCCGGGTGTGTATACTTGAGTGCTAAAACCAGAAAGAGATGCAAGGGAGTGATTGCTGTGCAAGTCAGGACAATGGTCACTTTTGATGGGATGCAGGGTCTGTGATGGGGAGAGGACCCATGGAAGTACTTCTGAGATGGCTGGACAAGTTCTAAATTTTGAGCTGGGTGGTTTGTTCTAAGAATGTTTGCCATATACAATTTATTATGTCACATATATAGGGATAGATAAATAAAGTTATGTACAACAAAATAACATTTCAGTTAACAATTGGCTGCATAATATTTAATCCATAAGATTAAATATAATGGAGCTGAAAAATTCCTATTGCCTCATGATGCTGTAACTGTTCTAGTATCATAGTGTAACACATTGCTCACATTTTATGGTAATGCTGGTGTAAACAAACCTTCTGCACTGCCAGTAAAAAAAGTAGAGCACAGACAGGGGCTGGGGTTGTGGCTCAGCGGTAGAGCGCTTGCCTAGCATGTGTGAGGCCTTGGGTTCGATTTTCAGCACCACATATAAACAAATAAAATAAAGGTCTATTGACAACTAAAAAAATATTTTAAAAAAGTATATCACAGACAATTATAAATACTTATACAAATAAATATTTGAAACTAGACAAATTATGTATTAATTAATAAGTATTAATACTAGGCAATTATATATAATTCACTATACTTGATAATAAATGATTGTTATTGGTTTCTGTATTTACTAAACTATTACTCATTAAAGTATATTCCTATTTATTAAAAAAAGTTCACTGTGAAACAGTATGCTGTGTTACACTAGCAGCAGCCTCATACAACTTGTGTTTATCACGTGACTTCTTTGCATCAGGCCACATCCAATGATTGGCACCTAGGTTTATGCAAGTACACTTTGGGATGTTTGCACAATAATGAAATTGTCTGGTGACACATTTTTCAGAATGTATCTCCATTGGTCTTTCTATATTTTTTGTGGTATTCTGTATCGATTTCATTCTGCAATAAAACTGTGAGGGAAAAAAGAGGCATGTTAGAAAAACCCAAAACCCTGACTCTGCTCTAGAGATTATCATAACACTCTCAGCATTGGATAAATAAAATTGTGGAAATTATTTTCTGGTGCATGAAAAAATGTAAATTATACCTTTGATACACCTGTGTAATGTTAGTAGTATTACCTTTCAGCTTGCCTAGGGCCTTATAATAGTAGCTGCAGGCTTGCTCTAGTTCCTGTTTCTGTGCTAGTCAGCCTAGATAGATGACCCATTTCTGTCCCTGGGTTTTTCAATGTGTTGTGCATAGAAAACCACCACATGCTTAAGAAAATGTAGGTTATTTGTTTGGTCCCAGCTGCCATCAAAAGGAGGCACCTAGGAATTTGCATGATAAACAAGCACATTGCTATATAAAAAACACCACTGACTTCTCTCTTGATTTCTGTCTGAGGCACTGCCAAAGCATCAGTTCTATAACTATGTCTTGGGAAAAGTACAAATCTTCTGAGAATTTCCAGATAAGCCTTTGAGAGTCAAGGCCATAGCTATGACTTTTATTCATGAAGTAACTCAGATTTTTTATTATTCTTTGAGTTGGAGTCTTGCTGTATTGTCTAGGCTAGCTTCAAACTTGGAATCTTCCTGCCTCTGCCTACCAAGTAGGTGGGATTATAGGCATATATCACTGCACCTAGCTGAAACTCGGGTTTTGAACCTATATTTAGTAAAGTCATATAAAACAGTGAATGTAAATAAGTGATGAAGTTGTAAAACAATCTCTCCATAGTGATGGTCAGTTTTCCTCTGAACATTTTGCTTAGTCCTCCCCCAACCCCACCCCACCCCTGCCACACACACACAAATAAGTCAGAATTTGGGATTTGAGATTTAAAGTCATAGTTAAATCAATCTTCTGAAGCTTTTAAATAACAACTTTAAGCAAAACCTTTTCAAATCATGGAAAGCAGTACAGTTCACATCTGGATAGATCAGGTTTGACCTATCATTACTTTTTTTTTTCCTTTCCTTTAATTGGTGCTGAAGATCAGACAGAGGGCCTTATAAATACGAGGTAAGCTCTGTACCACCGAGCCACACCTCCAGTCCTGGCCTGCCATTGCTTCTAAACGGTCCTTCCTCAGTTGAAGGCAAAGGAGATTTTCTGTGGCATGAAGGTGAAGTATGAAGACTGCTAATGTATTCAGTATCTTCATCCTCCTCTTTCTATCTCTTTCCCCACTCTTCCAAATCTGCATGCTTTTATACACTTCTCGTAATCAAAACAGGAGATGATTCAATCAATGTCAATTACATTTACTGACCATGTGCTGATAAGTGTAGATATCTTTAAAGAGGAATCAGAACCACTACTTACTTTCCTCTTGATTTGTGAAATATATTTTGTACAACTGAATTCAATTCTGCAAACATCCTTTGAACATTGCCCAATGCGTGGCAGTATCCTAGTTATGTGGCATTATAGATGCAAAGACAGGACACATTTCCTGCTAGTAGGAATGCATAGTCTAGTCAGGGAGATGGATGAGTGTAATTAATTATAACAACAAAATCATTTCTGCATAAATGATCCCATTTAAATTATCCCATTCACATGATTCTAGCAGTAAAAAAGAATTACCATTACAGATTTATTCAAACTTTTAAGAGAAGTACTGATGATCATAAAACTCACCACTCTTCCTACTATTGTCTGTTATAGCCACTACATCTAGAAGAATGAAGTAGAAGAAAAAAAAAATGTAGTTCCATTAGAAAAGTGTATTTGTTAGAGGAAAGAAAAAAAGGGATGATCTGATTTGTGTTTTTTAGGACTTGATCATTATTATAGAGTAGTGTTAGGTTCACAGCAAAATGAGAACCAGACATAGAAATATTTTGAGTACTCCGTGCCCCGACATAGGATACCCCATTATCAACATAAGCCACCAGAGTACATTTGTTACAACTGATGAGCCTATACCAACATATCATTATTATCCAGAATTCATAGTTAATATTAGGTTCACTCATTCTATGCATTTTGACAAAAGTATAATGTTATAATATATCTACCTTTATGGTTTACAAGATAGTTTCACTGAAATAAACTCCTCTTTGGCTTACCAATTCTACCCTTCCTTCCTTCCTCACCCCAAACCTCTGGAAAACACTGCTCTTTTTACTGCCCTAATAGTTTTGCCTTTTCTATAAGGTCATGTAGGAGGAATCCTATAGTATATACCCTTTTCAGATTGGCTTCTTTCACTCAGTAATAAGCATTTACATATTTCATGGATTGATAGTACTTTTTTTAGCAATGAATAATATCCATTATCTGGATGCACCATGATTTATTTATTCATTCATCTATTTAAAAACATATTGGTAGCTTCCAAGTTTTGGCAGTTATGAGTGAAGCTGCTATAAACATTTATGTTCTGGTTTTCGCATAGACATAAGTTTTGGACTTCTTTGGGTAAAAACCAAGGAGCACAATTTCTGGGTTGTATGGTAAGAATGTATGCAGAGCTTTGTAAGAAAACCACCAAACTGTCTTCCAAAGTGGCTCTACCATTTTGCATTCCCATCAGCAATGAATGAGATTTCCTGTTATTCCTTACCAGCATCTGGTGGTGTCAGTGTTCTGGATTTTGGCTATTCAAAAGGTATATAATGATATTGCATCATTCTTTTAATTTTTATTTCCCTAATGACATATGATGTGAAGCATCTTTTCATATGCTTACTTGTCATCTGTATACCTTCTTTAGTGAGGTAGCTGTTAAAAATTTTGTCATTTTTTTTTAAAACTGGGGATTGAATTCAGGGCCTTGCACTGCTAGGCAAGCACTCAACCACTCAGCTATATCCCCAACACTTTTTATCCTTTATTTTGAGACCATGTCTTGCTAAGTTGTCAAGGCTGGCCTTGAACTTGCAATCCTTCTGCCTCAGCCTCCCAAGGCACTGGATTACAGATTTGCACCACTGAGCCTGACAAGTCCATTTCTATTGTTTTAATTTTTATTTTATTTTTAAAAAATCTATTGGTATATTATAAATAATGGTAGGATTAATTGTGACATATTTTTACATGCACATAACATAATTATATCAATTTCATTCCATTGTACCTCCCTTGCCCTTTTCTCTTCCCTTCCCTGATTCCTTTCCTTTATTCTACTGGGCTTCCCTCTACTTTGATGAGATTCCCTTTTTATTCCTAGCCTCAAAGGCTGTCTCTTTTCTCCAGTCTGTTTTTGGCACCTTTGTCAAGGGTCAGATGACTGTATCTGTGTGGATTTGTCCCTTTGTAATCTGTTAGGGTTTGGATCTAAAAATGTTCCCTACAAAGCTCATGAGAGAAAACACGTGACCCTTGAATTTCAAAGTCTGGTTTATTTCATTTAACATGATGCTGTCCATGTCCATCTATTTTCCTGAAAATGATATAATTTCATTTTTAATGGTAGAGTAAAATTTCATTGTGTACATATACTATATTTCTTTATTCATTCATCTGTTGATGGACATCTAGGCTGGATCCATAACTTTGCTATTATGAATTGCACTGCTATAGACATGGGTATACATGTATTGCATACTATGTGGACTTTAGTTCTTTTGGATATGTATCAAGGAGTGGGAGAGCTGGGTCATATGGTGGTTCTGTTCCTAGTCCTTGAGGAACCTCCTTTTGATTTCTACAGTGGTTGTAGTAATTAACAATATCACCAGCAATGTATAACTATTACTTTTCTCATGAATCCTTTCTAGCATATATTATTGTTTGTATTTTTAATGATTGCCATTGTAATTGGAGTGAGTTGAAATCTCAGTGTAGTTTTGATTTGCATTTCTCTGATTGCTAAAGATGTTGAACATTTTTTAATATATATTTTTGGCCATTTGTGTTTCTTATTTTGAAAAATGTCTGTTTAGTTCTTTTGCCCATTTATCAATTTTTTTGAGCTTTTTATATATTCTGGATATTAGTCCTCTGTCAGAAGAGTAGCTTGTAAAGATTTTTTCCCATTCTGTAGACTCTCTCTTCACTCTCCAAATTCTTTTTTTTTCTTTTTTTTTGCTGGACAGAAGCTTTTAAATTTGGTATGATCCCAATTATTAATTTTTTGGCATTATTTGCTGAACTTTAGGAATCCCATTGAAGAAGCTGTTGCCTGTACCTACATTTTGGATTGTTGTCCTGTTTTCTTCTAGTACATGCAAAGTTTTGGGTCTAATTCCTAGGTCTTTGATCCATTTTGAATTGAATTTTCTTTAGGGGGATATATAGGGATCTAGGTTTATTCTTCTACATATGGATATTCACTTTTTCCAGAACTATTTGTTTAAAAGGCTGTCTCTTTTCTCCAATCTGTTTTTGGCACCTTTGTCGAAGGTCAGATGACTGTATCTGTGTGGATTTGTCTCTTTGTAATCTATCTGTTATGGTTTGGATCTAGAAATGTCCCCCACAAAGCTCATGTTTTTTTTTTTTTTTTTTAATTTTTTTAATACTTATTTATTAGTTTTCGGCGGACACAACATCTTTGTTTGTATGTGGTGCTGAGGATCGAACCCAGGCTGCACGCATGCCAGGCGAGCGCAATACGGCTTGAGCCACATCCCAGCCCCAAAGCTCATGTTTTGAAAGCAGAATGTTCAGAGGCATAAAGATTATATTGTGAGAGTTATAACCTCATCAACTGAATGGATTACTGGGTGGTAACTGTAGGAAGGTGAGATGTTGCTGGAGGAAGCTGGTCAACGGGGGAATTCCCTTGGACTATATATTGTCCCTGCTTTCTTGCTCTCTGCTTCCTGACTGCCATGAAATGAACAGCTTTCCTCTGCCATGCCCTTTTGCATGATGTTCTGCCTCACCTCAGGCCCATGGCAATGGAGTTGGCTAACCATGGACTAAATCTCTGAAAACTTGAGCCCAGAATAAACATTTTTTTCTAAGTTTTTCTTTTTTAGGTATTTTGGTCACAGCTATGAAAAGCTCAACTAACACACATTTCACTAGGTTTAACATGTCTGCTTTTATGGCAGTACCATGCAGTTTTTGTTACTATAGCTCTGTAGTATTATTTGAAATTGAGTATTGTGATGCCTCCAGCATTGTGCTTTTTTCTCAGAGTTGCTTTGGTTATTCTTGGTCTTTTATTCTTCCATATGAGTTTTAGGACTTTTTTCTAGTTCTGTGAAGAAAGTCATTAATATTTCGATGGAGGTTGCATTGAATTTGTAGATTGCTTTTGTTAATGTGGGCTCATTTTTAAATTGGTTGTTCTCTTATTGTTGAGGTTTAAGAGTACTTGTATATTTTGGAAAATGATCTTTTATCAGGTGAATCTTTTGTAAGTATTTTCTCCAAGTCTGTGGCTTGTCTTTTCATTCTCTTGATGGTATATTTAGCAGAATAAAGAATTTTAATTTTAATGAAATTTATTTTATCATTTTAAATATTATGCTTTTGATATTTTAGCTAAATAGTTTGCCAATTCAAGGTGATCCAGATTTTCTTCTATGGTGTCTCCAAGGATTTCATAGGTTTTGTACTTAGATCTATGATTCATTTAGGGGAAGGAAGAAAGATCTGCATCTAGATTCTTTTTATTTTTTCTTTTCCTTCCTGTGGATATCCAAATGTTCCAGCAAAATTTATTGAAAAATTGAAGTTGAATAATGTCAGTCTTACTACCAAAGTGAGAGGAATTTCTCTTCAATACAGTATTATGTTGGTTATTTGGATTTTTGTCTTTTTGTATAAACTTTAGAATAAGTTTGTTGATGTCCAAGAAATAACTTGCTGGGTTATTGATTGAATTAAGCTTTACATCAGGTGTTTGATTTCTTTCATTAGAAATTTGTAGTTTTTCTTATATATATCTTGTACTTTTTAATAGATTTGTAGCTAAGTATTTCATTTTGGGGGGTGCTAATTTATATGGTATTTTGCTTTTTATTTTAAATTCTGTTTGTTCATTGCTTGTGTATAGGAAAGCAATTGACTTTTACATATTAACTTGTATATCTTAGAACCTTGCTATAATTACTTATTAGTTCCAAGAGTTTTTTTTTTGTCAATTATTTCAGATTTTCTACATAGATGATCACATTATCTGTGAACTAGATGGTTTTATTTCTTTCTTCCCAATCTGCAAACCTTTTATTTTCTCTTCTTCTCCCTTTTTTCTTTTTTTTTTTTTTTTTTGGGGGGGGGTGGGTAACAGGTAGGACTTCCAGTATGATATGATATTGAGAAAAACTATTGAGAGGGGACATTCTTATTATTTTATTTTTTATATTAGTAGGAAAGCTTCTAGTTTCTCACTGTTAACTCTGATGTTAACTACAGGGTATTTTTTTAATAGTTATTCTTTATCAAATCCTTTATTGCTACTATATGGAAAAGGGGAAGTTTAGTTTTTAGAAAATAAAAATACCTTGTCATAGAACATCTGTTGGTTTGTTTTTGGAGAAAGCACAGTTTTGATAGTCAATTGAAAATAATGTTATACTCTACAAAAGGAAGTTGATTTTTTTTTAATAAAGTTTCAAGTTTTAGCTGAAATGACTTACTTGAAAGTTTATTGGCCAAATGATATTGTTATATTGTGTGAATGTACAAATATGTAATAAAAAAAATCCCACCATCATGTACAACTACAATGTACCAATTAAAACATGGGAAAAAAGAAAGTTTTATACATGTAACTATGTTGTTCTCGTGATCTGAATTTTAAAATATAAAGTACATATATTAGGTAAAAATATGCTCCCAGATTTTTCTAAGAGTGCATACACATATGGTATGCATATGGGTAAAGATACTTTTATCATTAATTTCTACAACTCATAATAACATGAGCAGAAATGATGACATGGCATTTTGTAGTAAAACCAAAATATGTACATAAAATCCTTTTTATATTTACTTCTCTTTTGCTTACTGACTATAAAACATGAAAACTTTCAATCCTAAGTGGAATGGAATGTTCTGGATAAAATGAGGGTCCAGGATTTTTGAAACTCTGACAAGAAAAAGAAATATGAGTGAGGAGAATTTTTCTTTAAAAGTAGGGTTCATTTGGGTGTGGTGGCACATGCCTGTAATTCCAGTGACTCAGAAAGGTAAGGCAGGATGATCATGAGTTCAAAGCCAGTCACAGAGACTTAGTGAGGCCCTGTCTCAAAATTAAAGAGAGAGAGGAGGAGGAGGAAAGAGAGAAGGAAGGAAGGAAGGGAGGGAAAGAAGGAAGGAAGGAAGGAAGGAAGGAAGGAAGGAAGGAAGGAAGGAAGGAAGGAAGGAAAGACAAGACAAGACAAGGTATGTGGCAGTGGTTAAGCGCCCTTGGGTTCAATCCCCAGTACCAGATAAATAAATACACAGTAGGCTTCAGCTTACTTTTGTTTTAGGAAAAGTGTCTGAATAGTTCCTAAAGTTACACAAATGTAAGTCAAGAATGTTTTGAAAGAAATAATGAAATTATTTTTAGGGGAAGAGATAGAGAAACCTTATTTGGGATGGTAAATGAATGGAGAAATGCCTGCCCCTTGTTCCTGTGGAGAAACAGATTGGAGGTAAAGGGGACAATCACTTTTCCCCCACAGTTTTTATCAGTGGATTATAATTGAACATAACTATCGTGTGGTGGCCAGCACCTCACCAGGGAATTCTTGCCTGCTGGGAGGGATAAGCCTCCTGAGAAATTAAAGTCTAGTCTTTTTTATTTTTGTGTGTATATAAATTTTTATTTATCTACAATAAACACTCAGGAGTGGGCTTTCTGGTTTATATGTAATTGTATGTTTAACTCTAAGAAATAGCTAAACTCTTTTCCAGAGTGATTATACCAGTTTGTGTTCCTGTATCATCAGTGTAGGAGAGTTTAGTTGCTCTGGAACTCTTTAGCATTTGGTACTGTCAGTAATTTTTCATTCTAGGCCTTCTAATAAGATGCATACTGGCATCTCATTGTAGCTTTAATTTGCATTTCCATAATGGCTAACAAGGCTAAACATTTTAGTCACATGCTTAATACTGTATCCATGTTGGTAAAATGCTTGTTCAAATTTTGTGCCTCTTTTAAAATGGATTAGTTGTTTTCTTACTGTTGAATTTTGAGAATTCTTTCTATATTCTGGATATAAGTTCTTTGTTGAATATTTGATCTGCAAATATTTTTCCCAATCTGTAGCCCCCGCTCCATTTTTTTTATTTTTTTGGTATCCAGGATTAAATTCAGGGCACTTGGCCACTGTGCCACATCCCCAGCCTATTTTGTATTTTATTTAGAGACAGGGTCTCACTGAGTTGCTTAGCACCTCAGAGTTGCTGAGGTTAGGCTTGAATTCACAATTCTCCTGCCTCAGCCTCCTGAACCTATGGGTTTACAGATGTATGCCACCATGCCCGGCTATAACCTATCTCATTTTAAAAAATTTCTTTCATAGAAAAGAAGTTTTAAATTTTTATAAAGTTCAGTTTTTTTCCTCTGTGAATTCTGTGTTTAGTTCCATGTCCAAGAGATCACTGCCAAACCACAGGTTCATAGTTAACAGAGACACTTACTGCTCCTTGGAATGCTCTTCTCCGCCATATTTTCCTAGTTGTCTTCTTCAAGATCTAAACTTTACTTTCTTTAAAAAGTATTTTTGCATCTTTTCCCCATGCTCTTATGGGCATTTTGTCCTTGTCTGTGTACTCTTAATGAACATTTATCTTCTTAACTGTAACCTCTGCTGACATGCCCCTAACCAGGCAGGGAACTCTGGAAGGGCAGACCTAGGTATTATTTCACCTTGTATTCCTAGCATATTGATTAGTGCATGTTCAATATATTCAGTGAGGTAATTAATTTCTAATGACATTTTTCTTCTGTTCTTAATAAGTATGGGTTGAGCTGTGGAAAATTTGAGTATCTATTTTAAAAAGTTGTTTTAAAAACATTTAAAAACCATCCTCAATTTAAAAACAAAATTTGTTATTTTTAAAGACATCTGTTAATATAACCATTTAAGTGAACTTGCTGGAGAACTTTTTTTTTTTTTTTTTTTCCTCAGGAAAGGATAAGGAGGGAATGAAATCAATGTAGGAATTAAGGAGATTTCAAGTAGCTAAAGCAATGGTTAATTCGTGATTTGGAAAAATAAACCTAGGACTGAGGATGTAGCTTGGTGGGAGAGCACCTACCTATCTTGCACAAGGCCCTGGTTTTCAATCCCTAATACAAACAAAACAAAACAAACAAACAAAACAATAAAAAACAAACACACAAGGCAAGGAAAAAGACAAGAAATCTAAATAATTTTATCTACCAAAATTAATTTTTTGTTCATTGTTAGTCTGTCAAAAAGGAGAGCAATATCATCACAATTCTTGAGCGACTGTTATGATTTATATCTTAAATGTCCCCCACAGGCCTATAAGCTGAAGTCTTGGTCATTAGCCTGTGACACTGTTGGGAGGTGGTAGAACCCTTAGGAGGTGGAGCCTGGTGGAAGGAAGTTAGGTCATTGGGGGTGTGCCCTACAAGGTGATGTTGGGACCCCGCCCCTTCTTGTCTCTTTGCTTCTCAGATACCATGAGGTGAATAGTCTTACTCTACCATGTGTAATTGCTGCCATGATATACGTGTTGCAATGGGACCAAGGGACCATGGACTGAAACCTCTGAAACTATGAGCCAAAGTAAATCTTTCTTACTTATACATTGTTTATTTCAAGTATTTTATCATGGTGATGGAAAACTGACTAAAAGAGTGACCAACTAATGGGCAGCCATTAATTATATAAAAGAGAACATAGGGAAACAGTCTTCTAGTTAGAGAGAAGATTCACATACAGAAATAAACAAATCCTCTGGGAATGAAGCTGCCTCCTTTTGATGATGAAATCTTTATAAATTATAGGAAGGAAGCATCCTATTATTTAATAATATTCTGAAGAAGTTAGATATAGTAACTTTCATTTGCTTATAACAATACCAGAAAACAGGTCCATCTCCAAGCAAGTTTCTAAAGGTTAACACAGTTTGTCTTGAGATCTTTGGCCATCTCTTTCTGATTCTGCCTTTCTTCTACCCTCTTATTCTCAAAGTCCTTCAGTTCTCTGTTCATGGACCTTGCTTACAATGAGTAGAAGCAACCTTAAAAGTCAAAGTCTGAATCTGGGATCTTGAGAGTGAGAGAAGGCTTGAACTGGTGGATTTTTTTCCAGGGTATGATTGTCCCAGGAGAGATATACTTTCCAAATATATCTTGAGAAGAGGAGTCTAGAAATCAGAGAAGAACAGTCTGGCAGAGATGACATTGGCTAGAGAGGCTGAAACTGATAGGAACATGAGCAAAAATTATGTGTGAGCAAGAGATATGGGATAATTTCATACTATGAAAGGTGAGTTTCCAAAAATAACCTGACTTATAGAAGATGTCCTATAAGTCAGATGTAGACCTAACCATCTCTTCCATCAAAGATGGATATGGTTCTGTGTCTGTCACTCATACAGTCTTCACCATCTTCATCCCTCTCTTGACCTTATGTAGATTCAGTTTTCTACCTCCTACTACCACCCTTTTCTCTATCCAAACAGGAAAGGATTCGAAATCAAACATTTCATTTCTTGGGTGATTACACTTCACTGTGAATTTTACTTACTGTGTCAGCCTAACCAGTCATTGCCTTATTAAGTTTTAAAATTTCTAATTGTGGAACGTAATGTTTTATTTCCTGTTAATTCTCTTAGTAAGTAGATGGGAAAAATATTTTGTGTATGGGTCTTTAAAGTGAATAGATAGATACATAGGTAGGTAGGTAGATAAATTTCTAGTTATGAAGGGACTATTTTTTTCTATATTCCTAAAAAACTAGCTCTGTTCTGAAATTACTATTTACTTTCCACTGTGTTGCACTACAGTATATGCAAATCTGTAATACATTGAGCACTTTAGCCATGTGAACAGGGCCAGTTTCAGGTTGCTTTTGCTCGAGGCACATGTGCAGTTGAGTCTGAACACCAGTCATTCCTCACATGCATCAGTTAGACTAATCTAACCCCCCTCTACTCCCACCCCCATGCTTCTACTTCACCTTAATAATGGAGAGCTTGCAAGGCCTCCAACAGGTTGAGTCTCTTAGAGCCTTTAATTTGCAAACCATTCCTGCTGAGAGGCAGCCATTCAGCATATTGTTTTTGAAAGTCTCTAATACCTAGTTACCTGACTGAATAAAAATAAACAGAAAGTCCATAATCTTCAGTTTCTTTCATATGAATGTACAACAAATTGGTAATTGTTAAAGTGCTAAACATTAGATAGTTTGGACTAATTTTTCCATAAACATTCATTCAACATTTTATAGAGGGGAAACAAAAACACATTTTTCTGTTATTTAAAAAGTATATAGGTCAGAAGTGCTCAGTTACCTACTTTAAACAAATCTCCCACTAAAAGTTCAAAGCAAATTCCCCCCACACACACCTGTAATTATTATTTTATAGTTTGTGTGTTCTTGTACTTGTTGTCAAACCACACAATTGGTGGAAGAGTGCAGGGAATAAAAATAATTAAGTTAATAGACTCCAGAAAGTTGCACTAAATAATACAAAAATTATATATTAATAAACTATGTATTATTTAGTTTCAAAAACTTCAACAGAGACTGCATGAGTACATTGCCAAAGTACTCAATGGAGGGAAGTTGATTCTTGGGGGAGAGTATTTCTTTCCCCTAAGGTTTCATCTGATTCTGTGAGAATTGAGCCAATTTACCTCTCTTTTATGAGGAGTCAGGTGCGGGAACCTAAATTAACTGGCACAATAATGTCTTATAGATTGTTTCCCCTGAATTGTTGCCTGGCAATCTTGACCCATGACCTGGCTCTCACTGCATTAATATATCCATTATGAAGAAGCTGAATCAAGAGGAACAGATGGCAAGTGTTTTGGCATGAAATTTTCATGGTGCCAAAGCTATATATAACCTTTTGTATTGGGGGATGTGAGTGGGGAGGTGAGAAATGCCTGTTTGGCTATTTTAAGCAGGTGGTATAAAGGTCACCCAAGCCTTTTTCTTTCCTAAGTATGTAAAGTATTTTGCATCTGTAGGATCAAATTGAGACCCAAAAGAAAGAGGCTAACAAATCTGAGTTATGAAATCAAGAGGGTGAGGAAGTTGAAAACACTGCCAAGAGAGTGACTGAAGTGATCCCCATAGATGCTCTACTTGGAGGGGGTCACATATGGAGCAAAGGGGTGGAGGGGCTGGTGGCCTGGGTGAGCTAGAAGAGTCAGGAGTAAAAAAGTTGGATAAAGACATAGGTGACATAGGAGACCTTCTGATGTTGTTACATGGTAGATGACAAGGCCCAGAGTAGAGCTATGGCATGAAGGTCCTGGAAGTTGTGAAGTAAAGGCAATCCAGTGCTAGGGCATTGATTGATTCATCAGTGTGAATATTGAAATTACCTCAAATAATGGTATGCTTAGTATGGAGAGAGGAAAATGTGAACTAGATGCATTCTCCGGTGGAATGCAGAGGAGTTTTGAAAGTTTTTCTCTAAAATAATTACTGAATTACGCAAAATCAGAAAGGCATGTTTCTAGCATAGAAAGACAGTTTTGACACTGATGGTAGGTCTCAGAACTTAACTGCTATCACACAATTTTAGCCTTAACAAAAATCATAACTAAAAGCCTAATTTTAAAAAATCACTGATGCACAACTAAAAACGTGTAACTGAGCACTTTTAGCTGACACCAACATCATTTTGATACTTAATAGTCTCTTAAATTGCCCAAGTAAATGTTTCTGTTGATGCCACTCATTTCATGCTTCTGGCCTCTGACAGCACAATGGAAATTTGGGAACTTGTAAGAGCAAGTGACATGTCAGATATCAAATCTGTCTACCTAATAGTATGTGTGAAGGAGATTGAAACCTTGATTTAGTAGTGTTTTTGTTTAAAATGTCTAGGTCTGAAAAAAAATGTATTTTGTCTTTTTTTCATCTTTGGGATTTTGTTTGGCTTTGTTGCTTAAAAGGGATTTCTGTTTGCAAAGTATAGGTTGGAAATTTAAATATTCATTGTGAATTTAAATAGTGAATAGTGTCCTTGGGGGAAAGTGACAATTGCCTCTTGCACTGAAGACCTCAAAGTTCACTGAGAACTTGCCTTGTCAAATGTGACCTTTGGAGAATGTTGTCAGTATAGAGATGTAGGGGAGGAATTCTTTGTAGATAAATAAGCAGGTACTGAGAAGGGCCGGAGTCCCTATGAAACACACATACTACCACACCTTTCTTCCTGCTGGATGTCTGAATGAGGTTTCTATCCTGAAACATTATGAGCTCTATACAGAAAATAGAACAGCTGTTGGTTCCCTTCTAGAACCCCAAACAAACTTTATAAAAGAGAACAGAGAGTGGATTGGTGAAGTGAACCCCCCACCTTGGCTGAACTTAAAGAACAGCAATATTGCAGTTTAGAGAAAGATCAACTTACCTGTATGTATGAAGACCCAGTACACAAGAGTATGGCCTATGACCATATATCTGAACTAAAACAAAGACCAATTATTCATGTGCTACCATTGACCCTGATAATTGGTGTCAGGTAAAAGAGTGAACTCCCCAGCCCCATACCCCTTTCACCCCAGGATGGGGGAAACTTCTTCTCACATATTTTGCTTTTCTTTGCTACAGGACATTTGTGAAGATATTTCTGACCATGTTGAGCAAATCCATGCCCTCCTTGAAACAGAGTTCTCCTTAAAGCTGCTGTCTTACTCTGTCAATGTGATTGTGGACATCCACGCAGTGCAGCTCCTTTGGCATCAGCTCCGAGTCTCAGTGCTGGTTCTGAGAGAGCGCATTCTGCAAGGACTGCAGGATGCCAATGGCAACTACACCAGGCAGACAGACATTCTGCAGGCTTTCTCTGAAGAGACAAAGGAGGTGAGTGTTTTCCTTGAAGAGAAGTAATGCCTTGTCAAGTGTGACCATTTGAGGATGTTTTCAGTGTAAAGAGATCACGTAGGAATTCTTTGTAGATAAATAAGCAGTTCCTAAGTTGGACTTTGAATCTAGGTGTAGTGAACAGAAGCTAGGACACTTCTAATGTGAATGAGGCTTTAGGTCAGAGTTAACTCACATCTGGTAGTTTACACAAATCCTGTCCATAGTTTTTGGTACTAACCTGACTTCTTGTTCCCCTTCAAATATTTAATGCTTACTTATTGAGCACTTACTATTCCAGGTGCTAGGTGTCAAGAATATGATAGTGATCAAAACATAGTCTTTACCTTTAAGGAACTTTGACTATAGTGGAGAATGGAGAGAAGTGAACATACATTAAGGCCCAGCTGTGGTAAGTTTAAAAATTTAGTTGGAGGATAGAGAAAGGAACACCTAATTCAGACAGGAAGGGCTTTTTCAGAAAAAGTAGATCTAACCTGAAACTTGAAAGAGAGGCAGAATTAGATAGGTGAATGGGGTAGAATGTGTTCTAGACAGAGGGAATGGCGAGATCAGAGACTTAGAGGTAAGAGAGAGTGACAGGCTTATAGACAGATAAGACTGGAGCAAAAAAAAAGGATGCAGGATTTGTCCCAGTAAGTAAGCAGAGGTTAGTCATGAAGATAAATAGCTATTAAAACCATATTAAGTGAATTAACCCTTATTTCGAGGACAAAAGAAGTGTTTGTTCAGGGAATTGCCATGATTAGATTCATGCTTTAGAAAAATTATTCTGGATGTAGTGAATCAAGTGAACATTAGAATGTTACAGAGCTAATTTATTTTTCTTGCTTATGTTAATAGGACTTTAAACAGTTTTTTAAAATTACTGATGAATTATTTCATCAGGGATACTGTAAATTTGAATCCAAGTGAACTCTACCATTCTCAAATAAAATTGACACTTCCATTAATTGGGAGGCTGAGGCAGGAGGACTGCATGTTCAAGACCAACCTTGGCAACTTATTGAGACTCTGTCTCAAAAATAAAAAGGGCTAGGGATATAACTCAGTGGTAGAACACTTGCCTAGCATGTGTGAGGCCTTGGGTTCAAAATTCAGTAAAACACATACACACACACTATGAAAAGCCATTCAGGCTAATGGTTCTGAATGCTGTTTTCATAGCTGTGTCATGACACATACATAATGGTTCTCACAATATGAACTCAACAATTACTTGTGGATTGGATTTGAAGCAGTTTAGTTTTTACTTGGGATCAGTCTTTATTATTGCAGAGTTGTAAGAATATGTTGTGTGAGGAGCAGAGAAACAGTGGATTTTCAGTCATCTGCTTTGTGAATATTTTCTATGAATTGAAGCTATACTTCCATGACCATCCTTCCTGAAACTGGATTTTTATTCTATTTGTGTTGCGTGTTTTGTGTGTGACTCTATGAGAATCAAATGACTGCTTAGTTTTGTTTTTACCAGCATACTGGGATTGTGGAAAACAGGAAGGGGATTTGGATAAAATTCTCAGCTTTATCAGAATAAATTCACGTGTGAAAGATTTGTAGATTGAAGAGAGAAATGGCAAAACACAACAAAACTCTGAAAAACTAAAATAGTAGGTGTCTTTCCAGTGAAGGAGGATTCACTTTTCTATTTTGAGAAGTAAGCTGAAATTCAGAGCCACACTGAAGAGAGAATTTGAAATTCTAGAAAGTGGCAAGTTCTAACTCTTTTGTTTCTTGAAAAAGCAAAATATGTTTTATTCTTTATTTAAATATGGAATTAGGGCTGGGGTTATGGCCCAGGGGTAGAGCACTCACCTAGCAAGTGCGACACCCTGGGTTCAATCCTCAGCACCACATAAAATAAATAAATAAAATAAAGGTTCTGTGTCCAAATACAACTAAAAAATAAATATTAATAAATAAATAAGTATGGAATTAACCATATATAGTAAACAAATTGACAAACCAAACAAACGAACAAAAACTAAAGTAAAACTCAAAATTGTATAACAACTGTATGGCACTGAAATTTTTATATTTTAGACACTGTGATAATCACCTAGTATTTTTTTAATCTAGTAAGAAAGGTAAGCGGTATTAAAATCGTTTCATTTTATAGATGTAGAATCTGAATTTAAGAGAGGTTAAGCAAATGTTTAAGGACATGAATCTAGGAATAATTAAATAAAACCAAACCAGTTTTTAACTGATTTCTATTTCAATAGCAATTCTTTCCTTCCTCTCTTCCTTCTTTCTTTTCTACTTTTTCTAAATTTGTATTGAATTTCTGCTATGTATAACACATTAGGCATTAAAGATGAATAACATATTAATAATCATCTTCCTAATTTTGTTTGCTCCTCATACTGTTCTGGAAGGTAGGCAGGGTGGGTGTTATTATCCTCATTTTACAGGTGTTATCATTGCATCCATCTTACATATGAGAGGACCAAGTTGAGAAAGCTAACGTTGCATAACTAGTGATAAGTTGTGTTCAAAATACCTGATAAGAACAACTTAGAGAAGGAAAAGTTTATTTTGGGTTCATGGTTTCAGGGGTTCCATCTGTGAATGGCCAACACTTTTGCTCTTGCTCTGAGGTGAGGCAGAATGTCATGGTTGAAGGGTGCAGCAGAGGAAAGCTGCTTAGCTCATGGCAGTCAGGAAGCAGAGAGGGAGCAAGGAGCCAGGTGGAAAGATGTAATCCTCAGGAACATACTCCCAGTGACCTACTTCCTCCAGCCACGCTTCACCTCCTTGCAGTTTACCACCCAGTACAGTAGTCCTCTCAATGTTTAATCTATTTGATGGATTAATCCACCAATGAGGTTACAGTGCTCATAATCTAATCATTTCACTTCTGAACATGGTAGCTCATGAACTTTTGGGGGAGGACACTGCATATCCAAACTATAACAATAATTAATATTAACACAATAGCAAACATTGATGAAGGCTATGGGCAGATGATGTAGTAAGTACCTCACCTAAACGATACTTCCTTCTCCATGAGGATACATTGATCCTTCCAGAGTACTTACAGCATAGCATTTTGTGTATTCTTCCACTAGCACTTATTATGAACCAATTTATAAGAAGACAAAGTTTGTGTTAGATTTTGAACTGTATAAGGATTAATACTAGATTATATTCATCTGTCTTCCACAGAGTATAGTTTGTATCACTGTATATAAATGTTTTATAAATTGAATGAAATAATACAGATAATCGTCACTTGAGGTGTGGAACGGGGAGGTATCACTTTAGGTTGGTAAACTATGAATTAATCATAGAGATTCTTTGGTACATAATTTCAGCCTGTAGAAAATGAACATTCTTAAAAATCATTAATATAGTATAAATAAAAATATTGAAATGCTTTGTGTACTTTTTCCTTTGCCCATTAGAAATGGAACTTTACCTCACATTTCCCTATCATACTTGCTCCTCTCAGTCTACTGCTGCTCTCTGGAATGCATTTAGAATCATGGACTCCTAACAGTAGAACAGAAAAGAATATGATTGAGTTTAGTCCACTGGGGTCTGAGGACTCTGGGGATGTATGGCACTTTGATAAAAGGTCCATGAATTTATATGTTAGGAATTAAAACAACAAACACTATGTAGTTAGATTAAAGGAGTTAGGGGACAGAGAGATATACATTTTTTTTTTTACTATACCTATACTTCAAAAAATAGAATTCTATTTCTTATTTTCTTCTCAGGAGGAATACTAGATTAGGCATAAAAATGACCTTAAATAGCAATGGAGACTGATGTACTCTTGGGGCATGTTAATAGGGAGATCTTCTAAATTATGGACATTAAATTTCATGTTCACTTGGTGGCAAAATACAGTATAGTGTTCAAAAAAGAAGGCTCTAAAAGTATTTGGAACAAGACTTAAGTTAACTTAATTATGGATAAGGAACAAAGCAAAATTTCTTGCTTCAAATTATTAGAAAATGGTGGTGGGGGCTTCCTTAATATTTAAGATAAGATTGTGGCTTGTAATAAAGTGAATAAATTAGCACGTTTATAAAATATAACCTTCTGAAAAGCTGCTTCATAGTATATTAAATGGAGGTATATTTGAGTGGAGTCATTGCAAGGCAGTTCTGACATAAGTGTCTGCACTAATAATTAAACATGATGTTTCTGAAATAATAAAGACAGTAAAAACAGCATGCACTTATCCCCTGAGCCGATGCCTATCTAAGACTACTACATGCATTAGAAAAGTATCTGGGAAGGTAGTCAGGAGGAAGCAATAGAACTAAAAGTATTAGTAATACTAAAAAATATTTCAAATAATGAAACTCAGTGTTCATCTGATGTGAAAAACTGTAAAGAACGTTCTTTTCTTAAATTGCCTTTGTACGGTGAAAGACAGGACTGTTTTTGGTTGCTCCCCTCCTCTCCCCCCAAAATTTTTTTCACATTAACAAATTACAGTATGAATAAAAAAATAATTATCCTAAAGTGATTCAACTGTCTCACTAGTTTAGATAGTTGGCCTTGCTGGGAACAGAATCAGAGAGGGCCCCTTTGGAACATTGAGTACTTTTGCGTGTATTTTATTTTCTAAACCAGAGATCCCTGAAGATTTAAGAAAGGTAGTCATACTCTATTCTCTGAGATAAAGTTACATATTCATCTAACATATATATTCACTATATTCATCTAACATCATTTATTGAGCACCTATCATTCAAGACAGTGTCCCTGGTCTTAAGGTGCTGTGACCACCAAAATGGGAACTAAATATACTCCTAGGGCCATGGTGTTCCCTGTTTGTCCAAAGGCTGGTGGCTGATACTTGCAGTGGTCTAATTGTTACCTGAACTCTCAAGAAACTTTGAGTTTCTTTTCTCTACTCATCATAGAAACACTTTTCTTTAGTGCCTCTTTAACTTCATGTAAGTATTACAATGCAATAACTATGATAGAAATGACAGAAAATAATTTTGCAATTATTTTGTAATTAGTTGATAATTGGACTAGGTCTTATGGAATAATTTTTGGACTTGACCATTACTTACAATACTATTTCTGTAAAAGAGTAACTTCTGAGTAATGAACAACCAAAATAAAAGATTTTTAAAAAGTGCAACCTGTTTTATTTATTTTTTTTTTTTTACAAAGGAAGACCCAGAACCCAGGACCACACTTCCCTGCCTTGCCTCAGAACTCCAAGAGTCAACATTTTATGATTGATTGGAAATTTGAATCAAAATTCCAGATTCCTTGGAAAGAATCTAATGGGCCCAATGCCATTGGGTCTCCCCAGGGTTTGTGTCCCAGGGCTGTTCATCAAGGGTTTTCCAAAGAAATAAAGTCAAATATTAACTGCTCCCTTAAGCAGCTCAAAGGAGCTGTGGGTGTGGTGGCAGCACCATTTCTTCTCTATTCCCAGTGAAGAACAAGGAGCATTAGAGAGTCGTGAACATGCCCTTCCCTCTTCCATCACCATGGGCAGCTTCTTAGATATTGCGTGGACAGCAAAAGGGTTCAGGCCCACCAACCCTTTGAGCATAGAGTCAAAGTCCTGTTATTTATATGTAACTCATTTGATGCTTGTGACACTTTGAATAGGGGCTGTGCTATTTACAAACACACCAGGCCTGTCTTTTAAAATAAACTTATAATGAAGATAGCGATAATGTTCAGTCTATTTTTTAAAAAAGCTGAAATCTTCAAGTTCTCATTTGAATATCCTCAATTAATATGTTAACTTAAAAGTATGCTTATCTATTCACAAAAGCAAGTCTACCAAGGATTCATTAACCATCAGGTCTTTCAATTACTTGAAAGTATTAAGATATAACTCATTTTTCAAACTTTTTTCTTTTCTTTCATCACTAATTTGAGACTGACCTCTTTTCCTCTCTTACCTTCTCCTCATCCAGTTAATCCAGGTTACTAGGATTTAGGTTGTTCTTCACAGCATCATCTCTAGATCCCATTAGAAAACTAGAGCAACCTGTTTTAAATTGCAAATCTCACTGTAACTCTCTTACAGATTGCACAAAAATGTGACATTTATTGGCTAACTTATTCCTTGGTATTTTTTGCTTTTGAATTTGTTATTTAAAGAACCTAGTCCAGGTATGAACCTCAAAAGTCACACAATTCCATTTAGATAATTATTGTTGAGACTGGCAGCTGAAACTGATTTCTTTCTTTGTGCAGTGTAATTTGGTATTAGAGGTAACTCTCATCTTGAAGAAAGTTTCTTTCCCATCATATTTTATTACTAAAAATAATAATAAGAGCAGTAACAGTGACCACTCATTGAGCACCATATCTTACATATGTTATCTCCTTTAAGCCTCTCAACATCCCTGTGATATAGCTTACCATTTCCTTTTTCAGATGAAGGAAACAAAGCTTAGCAACATCAAACTACTGACCTTCAGTTGCATAGCTAATTAGTGCCAGGGCAAGAATTTGACCCTGAAGCTTGGGCTTTTAATCATTTGAGTCAACTGGAAGTACATAATCAGAGGAATAAGTTATATGAAGGAATAGAGAAACGTCCCCAAAATGTCATCATTCACTCATTCAACAGAGGTGTCTTTGAGTGCTCACTCTCTACAGATCTCTTGCTAAATGCTGTGAGTACACTGGTCAGTCAACCATTTTATGTGTGATTTACACTCTCACAGTGTTTACAAACTATGTGTGAAACAAATGAGTCAAGTAATCACAATAGTATTTATTTACATTGAGATAAATTCTTGAAGGGATAATGGTATAGATTTGAGAGCTTACAATAAAAGATTCTGAGTTAAGTGATGGTTTGACATCTCGAAGAATAAAAACCTGAGCTAAACTCTTGGGGATAAATGAGAATCAGAGTTAAGAGGTGTAGGTGGGAAGCTTTCCAGATATGAAATAACATAAGCAAAGGCCCTGAGACAGGAGGAAACATGATATGTTCAGACTATAAGGAGGATAATGTGACTGGGTACAGTTGTGGAAGGGAAAGTGGCATGAAAGAGGCTTTTTCATACCTGACCTTGGAAGGGTTAGGATTTTTAACTGAACAGCAAGAAGAAGCTACTAAAGAATTTTAAGCAGAGAAATAACAGTACCAATTTTGCAATTCATAAAGATTAAAATTGGTGGCAGTGTGGAAAACAAATTAGAAGAGGGGACATGTCAGTTTAAAGTAATTGCCAATGCTCAGAACTTGGACTTTAGGTCAGACAGCCTCCATGGGCTCCTTTTGTACCTTCTTTTGACCCAGGGTCTTTTGTAAACAGAAGAATAGTACAGAGCCCAGAGAAAAGTTCTAAGGATTAAGTGAAAAGGTGATAATAGGAATCAACCATCCCAATTTATGGATGAGGAAACTGAGGCTTAAAAAAGTTAAAAGTTTCTGGTATTATTATTTGAATTATCCAGATATGAATTAAGAGTGAAAGGAGTGGAAGATAAAGGCAAGTGAAAGTCTGAAGGGAGAGAGCATTCCCAACCCCAAACAAGCAAATGAACAATAAAACCCACGTAAGATCCTGACAAGGCCAAGTCTCGGGATACCTGGTTGAAAGGGAGAGAGGGTCCAGAAACCACGTAGGATCAGGCTTCAATGGGCTCATCCCAGTTATTCCTCCAGCAGAACAGAGGTCCAGGAATAAAATAAACTTTCACTTTTCTATTTCCTTCCTTTATTTCCTAAAGGGCTTGATTAGACCAAACTGTCCCTTAGCATGATAAGCAAATTAGGATTTCAGGGGTCCATTTGCCCCAAATCATCAATTAGAAATCTCCCTATTTGCTGTGTGATCTGAGAAAGTACATTAGTGGGGCTGGGGTTGTAGCTTAGTGGGACAGCGCTTGCATGACAAGCACAAGGCCTGAGTTCAGTCCCCAGAACCACAGAAAAAAGAAAGAAAAAAAAAACTACATTAGCAATGAGACAAAAACTTTAATCACACAGTTGAAGTAAATAGTTGAAACACTTTTATTTTATAGTGTGGAGAGGTTTCTTTTCTTTATTTTTGGTACTGAAGATTGAATTCAGGGGCTCTTTAACCACTGATTTGCATCCTTAGCCCTTTTTTATTTTTTATTTTGAGAAAGATTCTCTTTAAGTTTTTTTGAGCCTTAAGTTGCTGAGGCTGACTTTGAACTTTGAACTTGCAATCTTCTTGCCTCAGCCTCCCAAGTTGCTGGGAATGCAGGCATGTATTACCATGCCTGGCTAGCATGGAGGAGTTTCAAATCGATGAGCCTACCTGGAATTATAAACAAGGGAAGTGGGAATTTAGGATCTAACATACACTGGTGGATTTAGGGGGAGGGGGAGAAATGCATGCAGAGGGAGGAGATGGGGCTAAGATGATAAAGTTGTGACATTCATTAATTTTCTCCAGGAGTAACTGTGTGTACCTTTGAAAACATGGGACCAAACAGAAACTGGTCATGAACTATTTATGTTATGTATTTGAAATGTCAATTGTTTACCTTTTTATGATTTGTGAATATGTATTTAATATGATTGGTTTAATATAATTAATTGTTTCACTTTAAAATACTTACTAAGCATCTACTATGACCTAACCATTGTGGTAGGTATTGGTGCGAGCGATAACAAAAAACAAAACACATACTCAGAGAGATTTTACTATTACATTATTTTGTTCTCAGAAATTTTATTACTTAAGGCTTTACTTATGAATGCATATTAAAGGATTAATATATTAGTTTTAAATAGAAAATTAGATAAGAATGGATATTTTGGGCTTGACCTTGACCATTTCTCTTATAGCTCTATGTTCTAGATGAAATAAAAGTCTTCAAATATTTTAGAACAGGATATGATCTATGATTCAATGAGGTAATTGATTAGTAGGCATTTTTGTATGTCAAAACAGAAGCAGTCAAGACTGATACATTTCTGAGCTTAATAGCAGCCTGCGCTGAGATTTCATTTGAACAGCAGTTGAGTATGATTCATGTTGAATTTACTGAAACCATTACCATTCTGTTTCAGGGCCGACTTGATTCTCTAACGGAAGTGGATGACTCAGGACAGTTAACTATCAAATGTTCTCAGAATTACTTGTCTCTGGATTGTGGTATTACTGCATTTGAACTATCTGACTATAGTCCAAGTGAGGATTTGCTCAGTGGCCTGGGTGACATGACCTCTAGCCAGGTCAAAACCAAACCTTTTGACTCTTGGAGCTATAGTGAGATGGAAAAGGAATTCCCTGAGCTTATCCGAAGTGTTGGGTTACTCACAGTGGCTGCTGACCCTGTCCCTTCCAGCTGCAGTGAAGCAGTCAGTGAGGAGATGTCTCAGGTATCTCTCTCAGCAGAGGACAAAGGTGGACATGAGGAAAACAGCGCTTGTGCAATCAAAGAGCAACCAGGCTTAACATCAGGTATGCCATCTTCAGGGGAAGCTCTGACAAATGCTGTTCAGTCACCTTCCGAGACTGTGAAGCAAGAATGCAGTTCCTCCTCCCATCTTGGCGCAAAGAACCAACAGCCTCCTCCTTGTGAGAATGCAACCCCCAAGCGATCCATCAGAGACTGCTTTAATTATAATGAGGACTCTCCCACGCAGCCCACATTGCCAAAAAGAGGGCTTTTCCTTAAAGAAGAAATTTTAAAGAATGATCTAAAAGGCAGTGATGGCAAGAAGAAGATGGTTGATCTGAAGCCTGAGATGAGTAGAAGCACTCCTTCATTGGTGGACCCTCCTGACAGATCTAAGCTTTGCCTAGTGTTACAGTCTTCCTACCCCAACAGCCCTTCTGCTGCCAGCCAGTCCTATGAGTGCTTGTACAAGGTGGGGGTTGGGAATCTTGAAAACATAGTCAAAAGTCACATTAAAGAAATCTCTTCCAGTCTGGGAAGGCTTAATGACTGCCACAAAGAGAAACTTCGACTTAAAAAACCACCCAAGACCTCAGAAGATGTGCCTCCAAGTGGAATACCGAAACAGGCCACTGGTTCGGGCAAGCAAACTGAAACTATGAGGAGCTCAGTAGTGCTGAATGGAATGCCTTCTTGTACTTCCAAGGCCATAGAGGGACCAGAAACAGATTCTGCTTCCACATCCTCTGTTGAGCCGTGCAGTCAGAGAAGTCAAAATGCCAAATTGTCAGTGCCGTCAGAAATATCCAGTTCACCACCTTTTACTCAGAGCAGTGAATCTTCTGTTGGTTCAGACAATACTTTGTCTCCAGTATCCCTTCTTAAAAAACATGAAAGTAAAAAAGATTGCTCCTTCTCCCCAAGTCATGTTACCAGGAATGGTCAGGTTGTGGAGGCCTGGTATGGCTCTGATGAATATCTAGCACTACCCTCTCACCTTAAGCAGACAGAAGTGTTAGCTTTGAAGCTGGAAAAGCTAACAAAACTTCTGCCTCAGAAACCCAGAGGAGAAATCATTCAGAATATTGATGACTGGGAACTGTCTGAAATGAATTCAGATTCTGAGATGTACCCAACATACCATGTCAAGAAAAAACACACAAGGCTAGGCAGAGTGTCTCCCAGCTCATCCAGTGACATAGCATCTTCCCTCGGGGAAAGCATTGAATCTGGGCCACTGAGTGACATTCTTTCTGATGAGGAGCTGTGCATGCCTCTTTCTGGCATGAAAAAATTAATTGATGAGAAATCAGAGACAGCTTCATCCTCTGAGAAAAATGAGAGCCATTCCACCACAAAATCAGCTTTAATTGAGAAACTAATGCAAGATATTCAACACCAAGACAACTATGAAGCCATATGGGAAAAAATAGAGGTAAGGTGGTCTTAATCTGAATGATTTCTTACCTGATTTTTGGAAGTAATGCTGGGAAAAAGTCAATTTCGCCCCAATTCATTATCAAGTGTATTATTGTTTTTGATAACCAATTCCCCAAAGAAAGAAAGAAAAAGGCACAATGATCACTACATTGTGACATTTGTATCACTTGGAACTGCCCTTGTCAATGTGTTGGCTTGATGAGTCCCTGCCTGGTATAGAATTCTCTATTGATACTGCTCAAACTTAACACGGTTCCTGATGAATGGTAGACTCCCTGGATATAACAAAATAAAATAAGACAATAGCTATACATATATAAGTATCTCAGGAATATATGAATAGAATATTCCAGTTATCTTAAGTACTTTTTGATTAATTTGTTCTGACCCCAGAATAGCTTCCCCATCTCTAGTAATTTTCTGTTGAAATAGACCACACAGTTGAAATTTATCAGGAATCTTTGTTTTTCTTTATTCTCCATCCTTGGTGAGACCTTTGGTTTTATGACCCTGCCATCTGGGGAATTGATATTTTGGGTAAATCTGTACTTTTTGAATGAATTGTTAGATGTGATAAAATCTTTGAGGATAGGCTTATCAAAATTCTCAAGGCTGAGCTCCATGATTCAAGTTTTGAGTTGATTTTTTAAGAGACAGCTGAGCCAGAAAGATTCACTCTGATTATTGTGGCAATAGCCCTTTCTCCAGAACTTCACTGGAAATAAATTCATTCAATTTGATCGTTCTTATGGTTTCTTGTTCAGTGACATAAATAAGTATGCCTTATATCATTTGTATAGCATTTTACTGTGTATAAAGCTCTTCCAGATGAGTTTTTTACTTGATCTTCTCAGCTGTTATGTGAAGCAGGCAGGTAATGCCAGAGCATTCTCCATTTATATTGATGAAAATAGTAAGCTCAAGTTGTTTTCCCTAAGCTGAAATAGTTGGACAGATAGATAGCCAGACAGACACACTGAACCTTTTGCTTGGGAACTGAGACATAAACCATGTCTTCTGAGTCTCCATCCAGTTTTCTTCTTTACATCGTGTTGCCTCCCTGAAAGAGGTTAGAGTTTCTCCTTCACCAGGCAATTATAAAATTATAGGAGAACAGTGTTTAGAAGCCATCCATATTTGATAGAGAAGATTAGTAAAACCCAATGGTTGGTTTGTGGCTGCTATTCCCAGTTTTTCACATTCATTCATTGTTGAACACTATTCTGAGACCAGTGTTATGCTAGACCCGGGTTAAAGAGTATGGACAGAATAACTGGGAGTAAAAGCAGGTTCTTAAAAGAAAGAGGGAAGAGTTAACATAAATATACAATAATCATAACATAATACTAATTAATACAAATCATATATTTATATATCTACTCATCACAACAATTCTAATATTAACCCCATTTTATGGATGAGGAGACTGAGGAAGTCTTCTGTAGATCCCACACCATTGACTAAATGCTGTCATGCCTCTCCATAAAGAAGTGGTTAATATGTACTAAATGTAAACAATGTAGTATGGAAGAGAAGTAATGTCAGTGGAGCTAGAATTTGCCTGGAGTATTCTTATACAGCGCTACACTGTATGGGGCTTTGAAGGATATTCAAGATTTAGACAGATAAGAAAAAGGAAATTAGGCATGTCAGGGAGGAACAGCATAAGCTAAAATGCAGAAATTAGAATGGGAATTAGAATGGATGTGGGAGTGCAAAGACAGCTGTCCCAATTGGAAGGTCTGTGATTAGAGAACAACAAAAGTTTCCATACCTGTAATAGACCTGGTTGTAGTAAGACCCTGAAGGTCGCACTAAGGCAATTAATATTTGTTTACCAGGCATCAACAACTTCTCTGAAAGGGAATGAGAGTGGTAATACAAGCCATAACAAATAGTGCTTTTTGATCCCTTATTTTGTGTTTGCTTGTACTGGATATTTACATGTCTCATTCTATTTAAGTTGTAGAATATAGGAATTTTTCATATGAAGAAACTAAGGCAGCATATGTTAGGAAACTTGCTCAAGTCCTCACAACTATTAGGTGCAAAGTCAGTATTTGAAGCCAAAGCCAGCATACTAAAGCAGTGTAGGCCATGACCTCCAATGATCTTTCTGGAAGGTTTAATTGGCAATAATGATAGTGCCTGGTAGCTCTGGTGGTGTGGAGATATCAGCCTGAGGTGGAAAAACTCAGGGACTGATGTGATATAGACTGAACAAGGAGGCATTGACAAGGAAGTAAACAGGATATAGAAAACTGGTTCCAGGCCTTGTCTAGTCATTAAAGCCTGGGGTGGCCCCAGCTAGTCATACTTCTTTCTGAGTTTTGTTTCTTCTTTTATAAAAAGAGATGTTTTTACCAAGTGATGGCTGTGCTATCAACTTCCAATGGTAGCATGCTCTAATTCTATAGTTCTACAAAAATGAAAGCTAAGTTTTCAGCATCTGGGGACTGATAGATGGAAATATTTAGATTGGTAGCTAGTTTAAGGAAGAGATGGGATAGATACTTTTTAAAAACTGTGTATATAAGGTGAGTATATGGTAAAGCCTTTAAGAAGAAGTGTCTGTAGGTAATCAGAAATACTATACTGGTTGGGATATGAGGTAAAGGAAGGCAATAAGATTAAGTTCCTTCCTCAGCTCAGCCTCCCTTCACTCACTCATTGCTGAAGTAGTGACGGTAGCTGCCAACCCCTAGTCAACTGAACTTGAATATCACACCCTAGATTTGGTCTCTTCCAAATAGTGACCTAGAGAACTTATTCTTCTTGCAGAATTTAAGAGACAATATTACTTAACATCTCTGTACAATATCACTTAACATCTCAGTCCTATAATAGAATTGCCTATGATAATTCTATCGTAGGATTCTTTTAATAATCCTGAAAAAGTAGGTTTTTATTTTATTTTATTTTTATTGGCTCTTTTTAGTTATACTGACAATAGAATACATTTTGACATAACTATAAAATAGGAGAAAGAGATATTTAATAAGGTGGACATGATTTATAAAATCATGGATTATATCTTGCTTTAATTCAGTCCCCAAGGTTTTAAAAAAATCCTAAATTGACCACTTCTCTCTCCTTCTGGTTTTCCTACTCTGGTCCTAGAAGTCAGTCTCTCCTCTTGCCTAGATTACTGTGGAAACCTCCTAGCTGGTTTCTTTGCTTCTATTCTATTCCTCTTTCAGTCTAATCCCAACATGGCAGCCAGAATGATACTTTTAAAATATAAATCGGATGATGTCATTCTCCGCTTAAAATGCAGCAACTTCTACCAGTGCACTTAGAGGTCCTACATGGAGTGGTCTCCTAATTTCCTCTTTGACCTTATTTCCAACTGCTTTTCCCCATTTCACTCCATTTCCACTGGCTTCTGTTGTTCCTAGAAAATTCTGGGCATGCTTCTTTATGGTATAGCTGTGATGGTACCTAGTGTAGAGGTATCAGTTTCCCCTGACTACAGTCTAATTTTTCCATTAGATGCCCTAATTTCTGATTCCTCCATCTCTTCTGAGTCTTTGATCAGAAATTACTTTCTCAGAGAAACCTGACCATCTGACCTCCCCCCACCCAACTTCCCTCTCCCATCCTCTCCCCTCCCTACTTCTCTTCCCCTTCCCCTCCCTGCCTGCCTGACTGCCTTTCTTTTGTGATTCTGGGGACTGGGGATTGAAGTCAGGGCCTCACAAGTGACACTAACACTACCACAGAGCCACATTCCCAGCACCTATTATTTTAAAAAGGTATATAACCCGCTTTTTAAATCTCTTATCACATTTTTTTTCTTTTATGTCATTTCTTATGTAGTATTTTTATTGCATTTGTTTCATCTCCCCCATTAGAATGGGAGCTCCATAATGGCAGGGATATTAACAGTTTATTTTGCTAGTGAATTTCATGTACTTAGAACAGTGTCTGGCATATAATATGCAGTCAGTGGAGACTATTGAATGAATGAAAAAAAATTCCATCTTGGAATGGAGGAAACTGAGTTCAGACAAATGAAAGTGCTTTTCTTAAGTAGCACAGCTAAAGAAGCACAGAGCCTGCTTTGGGCCCCCATCTACTTTATTCTCTCTACTAGTTAAATATTTGAGAATAGGTGAATTATGTAAAAGAATGAGGATAAATAGAGAAAAGAAAAAGACTGAGATTCAAGTTGTAGCCCACAGATAAGGCAAGATAAGGAAGAAGCTCATTTGTGGGGATCAGGAAAGGATAGAGAAAATCCTCCAGTGTTTAAGTAAATAGGAGAAAGAGATATTTAATAAGGTGGACATCAGCATTGTTCCTTTCAAAAGGGAGATCAAAAAGAATAAGGACTAAGAAAGAAAAATACAATAGCCTTTAGATTTGTTTGAAAGAGTCCATGAGGACCTTAAAGAAAAATTGACTTAATGGAGGAGTGGAGGTAGAAGCTGGAGTATAGATGTTTGAAAAATGAGAAAAATTTATTCCTAACAGCTCAATAATTTGGTTATGAAAGCAGCATGAAACAAAGGATGGTAGTTCAAAATAAGACACAATGAAAGTTTTTTTTTTTTTAACTAAATCTTGTTTAAAGTAAGAAGTAGCAAGAAAGTTCAAAATGGCTGGAGTGTATAGGTGGGTACACACTGAGACTAGAAAGGAGAGTGTATGGAACACATGGGAAGGATTATAGCCTGACATTAAAAAAAATACTGAATATATCCTTCTTCTGGTTCTACTCTATCAAATGGAGAGTGGTACATATTTTCCTCTTGCCACTCCCTAAATGTTCTACCCTGTCTTCTCTGAGTCATCAGAGCAGAAGGCAGAAGGTACATAAAAGCCCACTAACAAAGTGGGACTTTTGAGGACTGCGGTAGAATTCCTTAGGATAACAGCTGGGATTGGTGACTACATGTTTTAGGTACCTAACAGTTTCCTATCACCTCCTATCTCTCATGTTTGTGTCTTTCATTGGTTGGTTTCATTAATTTGAAATATTTATTTTAAGTATGTATCCTTTATTCATTAGGAAATTAAAAATTTGAACAGATAACGTATTCACATAATTTTAAAACATAGACATTAAAAGATACCCAGTAAATCTATTTCTCATCCCTATCCTCCTTCTTGAGTTCTGACCCCGCCATAGGTATTAATTGCTGTTTTTAATCTTATGTCCTTTAAGAAGTTTACACACATACAAGCAAATGTAAACATATTTGTGAATCAAAAATTTTAAAACCAGGAAATAAGTTGCAGTCTTTCCTTCCCCACAAATGAAAGCTCCTCTGTAAACTGTCAGTTTCCAAGGAAAGGGCCATTTTCTGATTTCTCTGTGAGGATTGAGGGGATTTTGTTCAATGGTGGCTGATTTACTCAGAATCTGTGGTGTGGATAAGTTAATTGAGCATCTTGGGTTTGAGTACCAATGGGAGTCTCTCAATACATAAAAGTGAAAAAAGAAGAGGCAAGCCATTGAACTAGACTCATCTGTCCTGATATAGTTAAGGAATAGAACAAAAGCAATGAGGAGAAAGGAGAGCAGGACATATCTGGAGCAGATGAAATCTAACAGAACGGTGAAAAATTAACTTAGTGTGATACCTAGACATAGATGTTATCACTAATAGGGGTTAGCAAACTATAGACTGTGGGCCAGATCTAGCATACTGTCTGCTTTCTAAAATAATGTTTTATTGGAACACAGTGTGCTCATCGTCTATGCAGGCTTTTGTCGTGTGATGACAGATTTGAGTAGTTATGACAGGAACTGTGTAGCCTGCAAAGACTAGAGAATAACCACTGACCCCTGTTCTTGATTAAGGCAGAAGAAGAGGAAATAATTTCTGATCAGCATCTTTTATGTACAGGTTCTGAGTAGATTATTTTAATTAATTTAGACAATAATCTTATGGAAGATCTGTTATTGACCCCATTTAAGAATCTAAGGTTTGAATGCAAATTACTTGTCACACAGCTGCTAAGTGTGAGGGGTGGGATTACAACTGAGATGCCAAAAGTGACTTGGATTTTCTCCTAGAGATAAATTCAAATGCCAGGGAATTCAGACAATAATCATATATGCAGATAAAATTTGTTTATAAAACCCATAGACCACCTCTAGATTGAGTAAAGGAACAGTGTGGATTCTTCTTCATGACATGAATAGAAATCAACTGCCTGATAAGTAGCCACTTGGACAAAGTAGGAAATTATTGATGCTAGGTTAATAGCTATATGATTCCCAGGAGGGCTGGCAGAGTGCAGTGCCAGGAAGTGTACCTCAGTGAAGCATTTCAGGTCTGTCCTTTGGGATATAGTGCAAGATCTACTTCTTGCATCGTGGGCTTCCTGCTCACACTAAATTCTCAAAACTTGTCCTGGAAATAGGACTCCATTAGATTGGAATCAGTGCTATCATTGTTAGGTACATGGCATAGCTGAACCCATTTCTCCACAGAGATGTAAATGTCTTCACATGCCAGCTTATGGCATCTCAGCTATGGCTCAGTGACTCAGCTATTGTTGCATTTTGTCCTAGAAACATCTATAACCCAATTCTAAAAACTTCTTTGCTGCCAGCTGGGGATGTCATTGCACATAAATTATTTTGGATTCAGTGCAGCCAGTACTTAACAGAATGCTTACTCTTTGTAACTGGACTATGTAATCAAGTCTTTTTCTGATTTTGTAGTAGTGGCACCAAGGTTGCCATCATTGCTCCTGCCTAGAGAGAAAGCTGGAAAGTGGTGGACCCAGTGTAACATCAATGGAGAGGAGGTTTTGTATGAGATTCACTTGGCACTGATTTTTACATTTCTTTTCCTATAGTAAAATGGGTCCAGGCAGAACCTATGCTGTCTTTCTATCTTCATTTTGATTTTACAATGACACTACCATGAAGGTGACAGTCATAAAAAAAATATGCTGTTCTGAGTTTTGTTTCCTTTCCCTTTCCTTTCCTTCCTTTTATTTCTTCTTTATTGTGGTAAAAATAAATCCCACATAGCATAAAATTTACCATCTTAACCATTTTAAGCATACATTTCTGTAGTGTTAAGTATATTCATATTGTTATAAAATAGATCCTCAGAACTTTTTCATGCTGCAAATCTGAAATTCTGTTCCCTTAAACAAAACTCTTTCTCTTTTGTCCCTAGTAATAACCATTCTACTTTTGTCTGTATGATTTTGATTGCTCTAAGTATCTTGTATAAGTGGAATCAAGACAGTATTTGTCTTTTTGTGACTGGTTTATTTCACTTAGCATGATGTCCTCAAGTTTCATCCCTATTTGGTATGATATATAACAGGGCTTCCTTCTTTTTAAGGCTGAATAATATTTCTTTGTATGTGTATACCACATTTTAATTTTTTATCCATTTATCTGTTGATAGATATTTGGGTTGCTTTTATCTCTTATCTATCACTGTAAAAATAGGATGCTACAAACATTTATACGCACATATCTCTTTGAGATCCTCCTTCCATTTCTTTGGAGTATGTACCCAGAAGTAGAATTGCTGGGCCATATGATAATCTAGTTAAGTTTTTTGAGAAACATCTGTCTTACATCATTTTACAATTCCATTAAGAGAGTACACAGGGACTGAGCATGGTGGTGCCTGCCTATAATCACAGCGACTTGGGAGGCTGGGGCAGGAGGATGACAAGTTCAAAGCCAGCTTCAGCAACCTAGTGAGGTCCTAAGCAACTTAGGGAGACCCTGTATCTAAATAAAATACAAAAAGGGGTGGAGATTTGGCTCAGTGATTAAGTGCCCCTGGGTTCAATTCCCAGCACCAAAAAAAAAAAAAAAAAAAAAAAAAGGCCACAAGGATTTCTTCACATACTTTAACTATTTGTTACTTTATGTTTTTAATTTTTGTTTGGTCTTATTTTGTTTTTTGAGACAGAGTCTCCCTATGTTGCCCAGGCTGTCCTCAAACTCTTGGACTCAAGGAAACTTCCTGTCTCAGCCTCCTGAGTAGCTAGCACTATGGGCATGTGCCTCCACTCCCAGCTTGGTATTTTTGTTTATATTAGCCATTCTAATGGATATGACATGATATTTAATTGTAATTTTGATTTGTATTTCTCTGATTTGAGTGTATTTTAATATACTTGTTGGCAATTTGTATATCATCTTTTGGAGGAATTTGCATATCATCTTATTCTTGTCTTTTGTCCATTTTTTAATAGAGTTGTTTGATTTTTTTTTTGTTATTGAGTTATAGGAGTTCATTATAGAGTCTAAATGTTAACACCTTGTTCATATATATATGATGTGCAAATCATACATATGTGTGTATGTGAAAGAAACTGAAAATTCAGTCCAGAAGAATAATAAAGAAATAGGAGAACATAAAATCATAAAATTTTTATAATTTTAATAAAAATCATAATATGTATATATGTGCACACATGTGCATGATTTGCAGATATTTTCTTCCATTCTGTAAATTTCCTTTTGCTCTATTGATTGTGTCCTTTGATACATAAAATATTTTAGATTAAATGTAGTCTTATTTGTTTATTTTTGCTTTTGTTTCCATATCCAAGAAATCACTGCTAAATCTAACAGCATGAAATTTTTCTCCTAATAGTTTTATAGTCTGGGGCTTTTGTGTTCTCTTTGATTATATCTCAGTGTGGTTATGGTTACTTCTTCTGTTTTTGAGGACTCACCCCGGGCTTTCTTATGGGATAGGGCACAGCTTCAAGGTTAGAGCTAGGTCATCTTCTGGACTTTGTCTCCTAAAAAAAAAAAAATACTGAGGGTCGCTCATTTTTAAAAGTCCTGTATGGACATTATTTACTTGCCTGGAGATTTGAATAAGTCCTATTTGAAACACAATTTTATCTTTATTCACTCACAGAGAAATTTACTGGTAAGTTTTGCAATAAATTCAATTCTCATTTGCTTGATATTTCCCTTATACCAACTACATACTAGTTTTTCTTGTGTGAGTGGAGTGGCAGTTCTCTTAGGTGTAGATAATGATCTCTTATGAGCACCCTATTGGATTGGAAGCATTTTGAATCTTCACATTTTCTTTCCATTTTCTCTCCCATTCTTTTTTCTTTATTCTTCTTCTGGACTTAGCTTTCAGTTTCTTTCACAAATTTCCCCTGAGAATATCTTCTTCTTTATCCCTCTAATGTTGTCCTAGATACTTTCAGATTCTCAATATGAGAACAATAGGAGTTGGCTCTCTAACACCATTCAAACTTAGAAATAAGGATCCAGAAAGTCAAGGAGTTGATTAGATAAAAGATAGAAAACTAGAATCCAGCTTAAATATCAGGTAAAAAGCTACATTCGTAAAATATTGACCAGACTCAGCTTTGTAATTATAATCAGAAGATTCGAGAATCCTAAAGGATCACAGATTGAACGTGAATTGACAATGTGGATGATCATTCAGCAAAAGTGGAATACTGGAGGACTCTGAATACTCTTTTTATTTCAACTGTGCATAACCAGAAATTTTGTTTTAGATTCTGGGCTTGGAGCTTGTAGATATGGCAACATAATTCAAGTTTCTATGTTCTTACATAAGATAATGTTTGATAAATGCCAAGGGAAAGTCATATGAGATAGAACAAAGGAAGGAAAACAAGTGTAGCTAGAGCAAGCCTCACAGAGGAGGGAGTACTTGAGCTGGGCCTTGAATAATGAGTAGAATTTATATAGCAGAGATGAGGAGAAGGAATATGAGTGATACAAGCTTTGACACAGACTAAGGTTGAGGGCAAAAATAAACAAGGTATATTTAGGAAGTAGTAAGAGATTCTGTGTTTTAGAGAGCAAACTAAGCTTCTATTAAAAATTAAAAAAAAAAAACCCACAAAAACCCAAAGTGCAGTAAGATAGAAGTCTCTTTCTCACTTAACAAGAGACAGACAGTCCAGAGAAGACAGACGACAACTAGAGATCCAGGTTTCTTTTCCCTGATGCTCACTATACCATTCTGCATTCCAGCTCATGAGAAGGAGGAATAGAGGGGAGCCAACTTCTTCTCTGCGGTTATAACATGGAAGTTTCATACAACTTCACTTTTACTGACATCCTATTGGCCAGGCATTGTCATATGTCATCACCTAACTGCAAAGGAGTTTTGGAATGAACCACTAGGTTATGAATATTGGGAGGAGAATGTCTCTTAAACTAACTTCTGATTAGAATAAAGTTTGTTAAAAGGAAGGGGAATATAAAGCTAGAAAGAATTGGGCCAAAATAGGGTCTTTGAATTCCAAGTATTTGCATAGCAAAGCCACAAAATAATTATCTCATGAATTCATGAGTGAGTATATAAGTGAATGAGTGAGTGAATGTGTCATTGAGTTAGAAGTTTATCTTCTAGACCAGGATTACAAACTAAAAGGACTCTAAAAGGCCAGGCAGATGATAGAAATTATATAACCAGATGTAAAAGGGAAGCAATGGACCGAATCAACTGGAGGATGTTTGACATGCCTAAAGGGCAGCCACTGCTCAGCTTTAGATGAAAGTTGCACAGGATTGTGGGCCTATTTGGCAAGATCTTGCAGCTTTTAAAAAAGAACTAGAAAATCTGGGTTTTATGTGACATCTCCCAATTTTTAAATGTTGAGTCTGAACAATTTTAAACAGGCCTAACAAAACACACCTATAGAATACATTTGACCTTTAAGTCACTAATTTTCAACCTTTTAATAGGAAGCTACATAAAAGTTTTGGTTTAGAGAGTTGATAGTTTAAGAAGGTTAATCTGGTCATGGTATGCTGGCTGGATGCACCTCTAAGCAGTGGTTCTCAACTGTGGCTGCTTATTATAATCACCAGAGAGCTTTTAAAAAAGTCTCAGCCTCTGACTCCACCCCAGGGCAATTAAATGTGCTCTTCAGGCAATTGCATTGTGCAGTCAAGGTTGGGAGCTAGTCCTCTAAGTCTAATTTTGAAGGTTATTGCTATAGTCCGGACTGTGTGGTAAAAGGGTCTGAACTGTGCTTCTGGAAGCAGACTGAATAAAGAGATGTTAGATAAATTAATAAAATTTTGTGCCTGTTTTAAAATAAGAGAATGGAAGAAAGTCTAAAGAATTGAGATTTCAAGTTAAAATTTGGGGACTAGGAGATGAAATGTTCCAAGGGACACATGAAATGAAGATACACAGTAACTGGGAGAAAGGTAAATGTTATCTTACATGCAAATTCTGTGGCCCAAATCCAAGTTGAGAATTCTAAGTCAGCATAACATTTTTAAAGACAAGCCTATAAAATTCTTTTTAAGAATAATTAAAAAAAATGTTTTGTGTATCTTTTGTTTGTTGCAATGCCAGGAAAAAATATTGTGAATTAACATTGCTAATAGATTTTTCTGAGTATGTCAAGTCATTGTTCAAGGTTGGTTGAAAAGAACCACAGGGATCCAAAGCAATGCCTTCTTGGTTAACACAGCAAAGCCTTCTTTTCATTCCATTGTCAGTTTTGTTTCTGCAAAGCCTTCACTGGATCTAGAAGGCTTTATCAGTGATGATTTAGCTCCACCGTGAGGCTGAATCTGATCACTGCATCTGGTTTTTGCCCTGAAATTTATGGGCAAGATGGTCTGCTTCTTTGTGTGCAGTTTTAAATATCTCAATGAAAATATCAAATTCTTTGTGATGTTCTTAGCGTGTAAGGGCTATGACTCAATAACATATTGTGTAAATGTGATAACAGTGCCTAATTGCATTTGATAACAAACAGTTCTACGGTGATGAAAAATCTCAAAAAGGGATAAACTCAGTCCTGCATTTTTAAATTAAAATAAAATAATTCTTAGGAAATTGGTGAATTATTATTTATCTTTAGGCTTAAGGTCATAACTTGTTATCCCTGGTGGGATGTATTGGAAATATAATGAAAAACCAAAAGGAAATCTTGGCACTTATTTTCTACTTTCAATGCATTAGACAAAATGCTTAGGAGTTTATTCATTTAATACTCTATCACATTGACTTTTCAAAAAAATCCCTCCTTGATGCAGACATGTTATGTTTACATTTTACCAATGAGGAACGAAGTTTTTAACTTATCTAAGGGTATAGGACTTGAAGACAGGAATTTGGGGCTTAATTATGAAAACATGAATAAGTCACTTAAAGTTTACTATATAAGCCTTATAGTTTTCAAAATTTTATTTATGTTTGTCATGTCATTACAACAACTATGTGAAATTACAAAGAGCAAAGGCTCATTGTAGACTTTAAAATTTACATAAATATTAGTTTTATCACCATTGTGACATTTTCTATGAATCTAGGGAACTAGCATCAATTATATTGAAAAGAACTAGAATAAGAACCTTAATTCTGCCCCTAAGTATCATTGTAGCCTTGGAACAGTCTTTCAAGCCTCAGTTTTAAGTAATAAACAATAAAGGAATCACATTGCTTGATCAATAAATACTTCTTAATTCTGAACTTTTATGTGAGACTGAGTATGAGGAATAATTAACAAAAGCAGTGATTTTTCTATAAAATACTCATTGGACTATATCACTACAACATGGATAGCTTTATGTTCCATGGAATTCTGCATGAATTCCCCTTAGAAGATTCTTAATGGTAAGCGAATGTGAGGTTGAGACATTAACGAGCCTGGAGGTATGAAACTATTCATGCTGCATTCTTAGTACTGTAATATGACAAGAACCAGATATGCTAGAGGAATTTGGGGCCTGGTTAGGGTTTATAAGATACCAAAAGACCAGGACCAGTGGTGACAGTAAACAAGTGAGTAACCCAGTAAGAATTAGATTATGGATTAGTCTGAATTTATGGCAAGTTAAGTTCAGTTAAATAAAGCAGATTGGAAACATTCATCTTGGTGGATTTGGCATTTTGATGTTATAAAATTACCCATCAGCACTGCTGCTTGTCCTATATTCAGACAACATGGGGAAATACATTCCAAGAATGTGGGTTCTCTGTCAAGGGCATTCATGATGTCAGATCATGTCTGAGGCTGATCTTACTATCTAAAGATGACTGGTCTGGATTTTTGCATGGTGAATAAGCAACTTTATCCAGGAAAAGTGCTGCTTGTGAACTCAGGCCTTCATGCCTTACATTCTTCAGGTTGATAAGGCTTAGTATTTTCCTTCTTAGGAAGCTAGCCGCTTTACCACTGGCCTTCATGCTTTATCTAGGAATAAAGGAAATTATTAGTATTTTATCTTTTTAAAACTTTAAGAAAATCACACAGCAAAGGTATCACTTATAGGTGGTATTCTGAAATTCTGTTTTGTTTTTTTTCCCCCCTGAGAACTTAGAACTACATTTTATGAATGTATGTGTGTGGGGGTGGGGAGCAGGCAGGCAGAGCGCAAGCATATGTCACAATTGGCAATCTAGTATTCTTTTTCTTTTTCCTTAAGCCCCAAAACAAAGATGACAAGTTCAATAACAGTAGTTTAGTTTTTTATTTTCTATAGTTTAGAGAAGACTACTATTCCAAAATAAAGTTTCACTAAAGCTGTTTTATCTTATCCTCACTACATCTCAAGTTTCATGCTGTTTCGTGCATGCCATCGTATTTAAGAGACAATTATTAAGCAGGGTCTTAATGGGATGCAGGACCTACTTTTTTCTCTGACACACTTTTATCTTGGGAAATATGTCTGGAAAGGACTCCAAGAAAGACACTTATTCAAGGTACCAAAAAGATGAATATTCAGAAAAGGAATAGATGGAGCTTTTTGACAAAGAAAAAATAATTCCCTAGGAAGAGAATTCTAGAGCAATGTATATTAATGGGTGAGGAAGCTTCTTTGGTGCTGGATGGTTGGGAAGCAGGGTGGCAAAGAATGTGGGCTATGGAACCATATTGTCTAAACCAAGGCCTAGCTCATCCACCTCTGTTGGGCTTATCACCTGTGTTATTTTGAGAAAGTGACTTGACCTCTCTGTGTTCTGGTTTCATCTTCTGCAAAACAGAATTTAAAAAGCCTTATCCATCACATAGAGTTGTGATGACTAAATGTATTAAAATGTATAAAGAACATAGAATAGTACCAGGCATTTAATAACCATTTGATAAATGTTAGCTCTTATGGTGGTGGTTGCTGCTGTGGGAAAGGAGGAGTCCAGTTTTAGCAGCTGCTGTATATAGATGATTGGGGTATTTTGAGATAAAAATGCCCGCACCCTGTTTTTCTTCTCACCTTCAGTCAACTCCCTCAGACTTCTATATAAACCTATCCACAATGGTCAAGGTCACCCTTTCCCCTTCTTGGGACCTGTAATGGCCTCCTCTGGAGGTTCCTGTGCCCTCTTCTTTGTTAAACTCTGAGCCTCCAGCCTTGACAGATGATTCTTGTATTATACTAGAGATAATTCTTCTCTAATTGGCTTAATAATTTTAGTTGGTGCACTGCTATGACATCTTAGGAAGTTTATGTAGGGGAATTTATGCTATGAATGTAAGTTCAGCCAAATCAAACAATATTCTGATTTATAATATTGTCACACATAACCTTATAAATAATGTGTAATTATATATAATTTGTATTTACACATATTTGAAATATTCATTTACAATTACATGCTTATAAATAATCATTCCCATAGCTAATTTTAACCAGAGGGAGGGTCATAGTATATTATGTGAGGAAAAGGGAAAGACCTCTAATAGATTTAGAACTGTCCCTGAAACTACTGACTGCTAAGTATGGA
Organism: Marmota marmota marmota; assembly: GCF_001458135.2. NCBI lineage: Eukaryota > Metazoa > Chordata > Mammalia > Rodentia > Sciuridae > Marmota > Marmota marmota. Next base: position 26,732,036 of record NW_025999900.1, on the reverse strand, counting down.
AAGATTAAGAAAATGTACTTCAAAAGTAGCAGAAATTGAGATGGCTTGTTGGAGTGGAGCATTTGAGTGGATCATAAAGGATATATAGGGTGAGCAGATTAGAAGACACTGAGAGGGTATAAGGAAGACCTAAAAGATCAGTCACTTGTCTAACTAGAAGGAAGAAGGTAAATCATCTGAACATCTCTGACTTTGAAGGAGGTTATATATGCAAGAACCATACATGTTAACAATCAGAAAGACATGAAAAAACAATAGCTCAATACCTTCATTTTACAACTGAAACCTGTCTCTCCAGTCCAGAACACTTCCTATTACAACATCCCATCTCCAGGTTTACCAGATATTGCAAGTTTGTCACAAAGGAGCTGCAAGAACTCCCCACCCTATAACATCAATACTAAAATATTCCTGGTGTTGTCTCTTTATCTTTGTAGCCCTGATAGTCTTTGAAGAGATTTCTCTTCTCTGAATTCACTTAATGTTTAAAAATTTCACAACTGATTTTGAGACACAGCCAGAACAGAGACAGACAATGGAGAGAGGGGCTGGGGTAGAGGAAGATGAATGCATCCATGTCTCCAGTGTCCTGCTATTGTTGCCTTCTCAGACTAAGTCGTGCTCGTGAGTTACTGGCTCATACTATCAGCCACCTCATTGGATGCTTTTAGTGAATCACAAAACCAAATTCATGATATCTAATATCATGTTCATGATTTTCCTTCAGATAATTCCTCCTTCTGAACTTCTTATTGCTTCTTTCTGGGAATGTTGAAAGTCATCTCAGGTTCTAACATCTTTCTCATATATCCTATTCAACTGGTCTTGTCCATTCTCCTCTCAAGCACTCTCTGTATCTTGGTATATTCTCTCCATATCCACTGACGCTGCACTACTCTAGCCTCATGAAGTTCTTCATAGAATGCTATAACAGCCTTTTAATTGGCTTCTTTGCTCCCAGCCTTACAACTGGAAATCTCTTCTTTGCACTGCAGCCAGAGTGAGTATTCAAAGATGGCAATCAAATTCTCTCATTCCCCTGCTTCAAAATTTCAGCAGCTTCCCATTGTCTTCAGCATGATGTCCAAACTCCAGAACATGTCAAATATGGCCTGGCTCTTGGCCAGTTTCTCCAACCTAAGTTTTCATTGCTTTCCTGTTCACCTGCAGAGTGTTAGCCATGCTCAAGCTAAGAGTTCTCAGAACAAACTGTTTGTTCTCTCTTGGGCTTTATTTGCTGGGAATGTTCTTCTCTGTTCCTCCCAGTCCTCTTTATTCTTTTTCTGAATTACTGAGACTTATCTGCCAGGGATCAGCTTGGTTGCAGTTTCCTCCACCAAAGCTCCCCTGGATGTTTCAATGCTAAGTTTAATGCTTTTCCAGTGGCCCCTGAGCACTTGGGATTATCTAGATCAGAGGTTCTCAGTGTGGTCCAGGCGTCTCAGGGACTTCAAAGACCCTTTTAAAGGGTCCACAAGGTTAAAGCTATTTTCATATTAATACTAAAGTGTTTTTTGCCTTTTTATTCTCATTCTGTTTACACTGGAATTTTCCAAAGGCTGCATGATATGTGATGTTGTAATAGATTAAATGCAGAATTAGCAATGGAAATCAGTTGTCTTCTATTGAGCCAGACGTTCACAGAATTTACATACAGCTAACTGCCACTCTTTCCATTATTTTGTAAAAGCATAGTTACTTTTCATAATAATACCTTATTTAACACATAATAAATTATCATTTTTAAATTAATGCATTTTAAAAAATTTCTAAAATGAAAATTGATAGACATAACTCAAAGAAAACAAAAGTTCTTTGAGTCGTCAATAATTCTTTTTTTTTTTTTTTAATTTTTTATTGTGGGTTGTTCAAAACATTACAAATTTCTTGACATATCATATTCCACACTTTGATTCAAGTGGGTTATGAACTCCCACCTTCACCCCATACACAGATTGCAGAATCACATCAGTTACACATCCATTGATTTACAAATTGCCATCCTAGTGTCTGTTGTGCTCCGCTGCCTTTCCCATCCTCCACCCTCCCCCCTCCC
>NW_025999900.1:26720947-26726679 GCF_001458135.2 Marmota marmota marmota | reverse complement strand
GCCCGCCTACCTTGCAGGAGTGATTGGAAGCTCTGTTCAGCTGTGGGCCACTGGGCCTTTTCTGCCGGTGGTCACCGTTCCGCCTACCTGGCAGGCGCTGGGGGTGGGGGGCGGCTCTGCCCCTCAGCAGGCCGCTGGGCCTGCTCTGTGGATGGTCACAGTTCCCTCTACCTTGCCAGCGCAGGGGGAGGGGGCGGCTCTTGTCAATAATTCTTAATAATTTAAAGGAGTCTTGAGACTGAAAGTCTGAGAAGCACCGATCGACATTGTCATACATATCACATTTTATATCTACCACTGCACTGAACTCTTTAAGAACCTGGGTCATTGATAAGTGAGGCATAGCCTCTAATACAATTTCTTATTCATAGTAAAGTCTCAAACACTTTTTTAAACAAAGGAACTATTTCACATGTGTGCATATTTGTGCATACATATGAAGTTTGAACAAAAAAGGCAGTTTAATCCTTATTTCAGTTGGCCTAGAGCTACTCAATCTTGATAGTATATAAATTTACTAAACAAACAGTATTCTAGAATTTTGTTAATCCTACTTCTGCCCCCCCCCCCATTTTTAAAAAAAAACTTCAATCTTGTCTAAAAGATGACTATGAAAACTTTAAGATGCAAAATTAGAGTTTGATAGTTGAGGACACAACACCTAACTTCTTCTGGCTCTGCTTCCTGTGAGTTATGTGTTATCAGCTAAGCACAAAACCTTTATGAGCCTCATTTTCCTCACTTGTAAAATGGGATGGCAGGGTTCTTTGAACTAGAGAGATCTAGAGAGTCTAAGGATCTTTTGAAAATTGGGCATTCGTCTCATTTCTCCTTTCCTATTTTCTGTCTTGACTCTCCTGATATTGTACTGGCAGAATTATTACTCTCTACTGACTTGCTGCCCTGGCCTTCTCTGAGAGGAAGTTGGCTGTAGCATTTTCTTACTCATTCAGTATAATAATCTCTGCACATGGAATTTCAACTTTAAAAAAAAAAAAAACTTTGTCATTATCAAAGAATGGTATGCTTCCTAGAGAAAATTTGGATAAACAGCAACTCAACATCACATATAATCCTTTTAATAACCTCGTATTCTACAGACACTCCTATCTAGCCATGTACATTCCTCTTCTAGATATTTGATTTGTCTTACCCATCAGGAAAGTGGTTAGAGCTAATCTAGACCCAGGATTATAACAGCATGTTCAGCTCTGAACTTCAGTGTGGAGGAGCCAGCCCTTCTCATTAAAACTTCACAGACATGTTGGGAAATGTTGTTTATTGAAAATAATTGATTAGACCCAAAAGGTGGGGTTGGGCGGGGAGACTTGGAGCTGTAAGAAAAAAGATCAGGGAGAGAGATGAGAGAAACCGAGGAGAAGGAAAAAGAGAATTGAATAACCCGGCTAGGAGAGGGCTAGGAGAAGGGGAGAAGAAAAAGGCAAAAAAGAAACAGAAGCTGAGAAAGAAAGGAAAGGTGGACAGAAAAGGGAGAGGACAAAGTTCAGAAGGAATGACCTAAAACGGGGCTGAGATAGGAGTGGTTGAGTTGTGTGACAGGGGCTAGGGTTCTCACAGAAGCTTAGACAGCAGAGGATGTGACTGTCCTTTGTTTTTTTCTCTGTGGACCTCACGAAAGTAAGTCTGGTTAGAGAGAGAATATGATCTGGTGTTCCAAAGCTTGAACTCTGCCTTTCTTGCTATTTCCTGCTTATAGCCTTTTACCTTTATTCTGGAAGAATTTCATGAGGAATATTTTTATATTCTAAAGCCATCCCATTCAACCTTTAGAAAAGAAGCTAAATATTTAATAAGGCATTTCAGTATTTGAGTTTTTGTGACATCAGAGTTAACACTGTCTGAAACCACTTCCCCTTCTCTTCAGTCTTTGTTCTAAAAGGACACACCACATCATTTCTTTTGGGTGGGATTTTATAGGCAGGAAGGTAGGTAAATGAATAAGGTGATAGGATCCAGAGCACTACTTTTAACTCCTTAGCACTTCATTTTGAGCCTCTGGGTCTTGGGAGCATATTAAGTACTTAGATAGGTGGTAAGGAAAAGGCAAAATGCATTTGAGTGCTGTTGTATGCAAATTTAAATTAGACGTTTCTTATTGGAATTCTGCATATAATAATTATGTGCAAAATACAAGATTAAATATATATGTTGTTAGGTATACATAACAAATCTCAAGACATAATGTTGCTTCTAAACAGAGTTGACCAGTTTTCAGTGCTTAAATAAAGCAGTGAGTATGATATCCTTTAGCTATTACTCAGTGGTACTCTATTGCTAATCTAAAGACTTGCTCCAAAGAATATGGCCTGTTTAGGAAACTTATCAGATTATTTTTAAACTTGTGGCTATTAATAAAGAACTATGATCACTTCCAGACGCACTGGGGGAGTTGGGAGGCAATAAAATTCTTACTGTTCAGATGCTATCCTCTTCTCACTTTCTGATTGATCATGTGAGGCAAAAGCTATTACTCCTTCTCTGTTATCCTTTAAATCTTAAATGTCTCCCAAAAGCTCATGTATCAAACGCTTGGTCCCCAACATAGCAGTGTCCAGAGGTGGAACTTTGAAAGGTGATCAGATGATGAGGATTCTGATCTCATGAATAATCAATCCATTTACAGATTCATAGTTTAATGGGTTATTGGGAAGTGGTAGAAGTTTTAGGAGGTAGGCCTAGTTAGGTCATTGGGTTGTGTCCTTGAAGGGTATATTTTGTCTGTGGCCCCTCTCTTTCGTTCTACTTCCTGGCCACCATGAAGTGAATAGCTTTGTTCCACCATACTCCGCATCCAACCCATGATATTCTGCCTTGCCACAGGCCTAAGTGATGGGGCCATGTGACCGTGGACTGAAGCCTCTGAAACTGTGAACCCAAATAAATCTTTTTCCTTTTAAGTTCCTTTTCTCAGGTATTTTTGTCACAGCAACAGACAGACTAACACACTTCTGAATCCCTAGAGTTCTTTTTGGCACTCCTTAGGTTCTAGTCACATAGGGATTTCTCTCATCCATCTTTTCTTCAGCATCTACCACAGTGCTGGACTTAGTAAATAATCAAACATTTTTTTGAGTGAAATAGAATATCAAACTAGAACTTATTAGGAATGATTTTTAAAAATCATTTATCAAGCCCTTGTTTTACATCAGGCTTCAATATATTTTTCTCATGTAACCTCAAGGTGAATATTATTATATCTTATAAATGAAGAAACTGAGGTCTGGAGATTAAATAACCATTTTGTTTACTCCTAAAATCAAATTCAATTTTGTCTGACTCTAACAAATGCCCTCTTAACATTATCCTTACTGGTTCATGATGAGCATTGTTATTTTATTTTTTTTCTTTTACTTTTAAATATGTCCCCTTCTGCCCACTCACAATCTTCATTTGAATAGTTTGTATCTTCTGATTTCTGCTAGGATATATAAAAGCTGAAAGATCAGTTGGCCTTTCATGATTTCATGTAGTGCCAGTGGCACTCTCTGAATTGAGGTCGAATCTACCACCTTCTAGCCACAGGACAGTGGGCAGTTCTTGCCTCAGTTTTCTCATCTGCAAAATGGAAGTGATAACAGTATCTACCTTACATGGTCATTGTGAGACTTCAATAATATATTGTATATAAAATACTTAAACAGGTCCTGGCACATAGTGAATACTTACTGTTTCAGCTAGAATTATCTGGACGAGGACATTCACTAATATTTTAATCTTTGAATACTAAGAAAGATGTAAATACATTTTAATAGCAGCGGATGATCAGTTTTTTTCATAGAGTGAAAATAGTTTACTTTTTAAATTATAATTTCTTATATATGACAGCAGAATGAATTACAGTTCATATTACACATATAGAGCACAATTGTTCATATCTCTGGTTGATACAAAGTATATTCAGACCATTTCTGTCTTTATACATGTACTTAGGGAATGATGTCCATCTCATTCCACCGTCTATCCTACCCTCATACCCTCTCCCTTCCCCTCCCACCCCTTTGCCCTATCTAGAGTTTGTCTAATTCTCCCTTGCTCCTCCTCCCAACCCCACTATGAATCAGCTTCCTTTTATCAGAGAACACATTCTGCATTTGGTTTTTTGGGATTGGCTAACTTCACTTAGCATTATATTCTCCAACTCCATCCATTTACCTGCAAATGCCATGATTTGTCTCTATTTTTGCTGAGTAGTATTCTTCGTATATATATATATATATATATACAACATTTTCTTTATCCATTCATCTACTGAAGGGTATCTAGGTTGGTTCCACAGTTTAGCTATTGTGAATTGTGCTACTATAAACATTGATGTGGCTGTGTTTCTGTAGTACGCTGTTTTTAAGTCCTTTGGGTATATATCGAGTATTGGGATAGCTGGGTCAAAAGGTGGTTCCATTCCCAGTTTTCCAAGGAATCTCCATACTGCTTTCTATATTGGCTGCACCAATTTGCAGTCCCACCAGCAATGTATGAGTGTGCCTTTTTCTACCACATCCTTGCGAATACTCATTGTTGTTTGTATTCTTAATAGCTTCCATTCTGACTGGAGTGAGATGAAATCTTAGAGTTGTTTTGATTTGCATTTCTCTAGCTAGAGAGATTGAACATTTTTTCATATATTTGTTGACTGATTATATATCCTCTACTGAGAAATGTCAGTTCAGTTTCTTGGCCCATTTATTGATTGGGTTATTTTTTTATATATATACTTTTTGAGTTTTTATATACCCTAGAGATTAGTGCTCTATCTGATGTGCAAGTGGTAAAAATTTGCTCCCAAGATGTAGACTCTCTATTCACTTCATTGATTGTTTCTTTTGCTGAGAAGAAACTTTTTAGTTTGAATCCATCCCACTTATTAATTCTTGATCTTAAATCTTACACTATAAGAGGCTTATTAAGGAAGTAGGTGTCTAATCTGATATGATGGAGACTTGGGCCTACTTTTTCTTCTATTAGATGTAGGGTCTCTGGTTTAATTCCTAGGTCCTTGATTCACTATGAGTTGAGTTTTGTGCATGGTGAGATAGGGGTTTAATTTCATTTTATTGTATATGAATTTCCAGTTTTCCCAGCACCATTTGTTGAAGAGATTGTGGGTTTGTCTCTGTGTCCTCTATTCTGTACCATTGGTCTACAGGTCTATTTTGGTGCCAGTACCATGCTGTTTTTGATACTGTCACTCTGTAGTATAGTTTAAGGTCTGGTATAGTGATGCTTCCTGCTTCACTCTTCTTGCTAAAGATTCCTTTAGCTTTAGCTATTCTGGGTCTCTTATTTTTCCAGATGAATTTCATGATTGCTTTTTCTGTTTCTATGAGGAATGTCATTGGGATTTTGATTGAATTGCATTAAATCTGTATAATGCTTTTGGTAGAATGGTCATTTTCACAATATTAATTCTGCCTATCCAAGAACAAGGGAGATCTTTCCATATTCTAAGGTCTTCTTTAATTTCTTTTTTTAGTGTTTTGTAGTTTTCTTTCTTTTTTTATTTTATTTTTTTTAAATTTTTTATTGTTGGTTGTTCAAAACATTACATGTTTCTTGATATATCATATTTCACACTTTGATTCAAGTGGGTTATGAACTCCCATTTTTACCCCATATACAGATTGCAGAATCACATCAGTTACACATCCATTGATTTACATATTGCCATACTAGTGTCTGTTGTGTTCTGCTGCCTTTCCTATCCTCTACTATCC
>NW_025999900.1:26706410-26716801 GCF_001458135.2 Marmota marmota marmota | reverse complement strand
TGTGACTCACCCTCCCTACCAGGAGACCAACTGTTTCTGTCGCCGCTGGTATTGATGAAGTTCTCTCCTCCGCCGCTTTCTGATGACATCAAATCTCTGCCATGTTGGTATCCTATGCGAATGGCAGCATTTCGTTCCCTTTGCCGGGTGACCAAAGCAATGGGTGAGTCCTGACTGGCCCTCACAGGCCCCGTCTCAGTCCTGTTGCCACTGCCCACGAAGGCTCGGTTGGTATTTACCTCCACAGTACTCAGCAGGACCCGGACCGAGAAGCAGTTTCCGCAGGCTCCTTAGCCCTGGGCCAGAGCAGTTCTGGGAGCTGGAACTCGGCCTTTCCATGCTCGGTGTATGCTCTGATAAGAGCAGGCTCCAAGAAGCAGTTTCCACGGGTTATTTAGCACTGAACCTGAGTAATCTGTCTGCAAGCCGCAGGGGAATGGCAGCCTGAAATTACCTGTTCTATGGCTGAATGAGCTGCGGTCAGTCGAAAACAGGGATGGTGACGTCAGCTCTCCAAGATGGTGGCCGCTGGCCTCCTCTGTGGTCTGACCAGTGTGGAGAACTGAATTGGACCACTTCCTTCCCCCGTCTTGAACCCAGAATTCAGCACTGAGTACGGTGCTTGCATGGCTGGCAGAAACTGCAGCGCTGTATCCCTGCGTCGCTATCTCCTTGTTTCCCAGCGCACACTGCAGACTCTAGCTGCGGGGCGATTTGCTGAATAAGGAGTGTTACCCTCCGTGCGACAAATCTCTCGCGTTTGAGTCCCCATAGCCGATCCTCGTGCCATGGAAATCCTTCCTCCAGGTTCCGGAGCACCCCACTATTGCTGGAAATTCCTAATAAGATAGCCTTTAGCCTTCCTGACTCTTCATTCTCCCACACAGTGACGTGGCACACGGGGGCAATGCACTCCCCTCGCCGCCATCCTGTTTTGTAGTTTTCGTTGTAGAGGTCTTTCACCTCTTTTGTTAGGCTGATTCCCAAGGGTTTTTTTTTTTTTTTTTTTTTTTTTTTTTTTTGAGGCTATTATAAATGGGGTAGTTTTCCTCATATACAGAAATGCCTTTGATTTATGGGTGTTGATTTTATATCCTGCTACTTTGATGAATCAATTTACTAGTTCTAGAAATTTGCTGGTGGAATTTTTTAGGTCTTCTAGGTATAGAATCATATTGTCAGCAAATAGTACTAATTTGAATTCTTCTTTTCCTATGTGTATCCCTTTAATTTCTTTTGTCTGTCTAATTTCTCTGGCCAGTGTTTCAAGAACTATGTTAAATAGAAGTGGTGAAAGGGCATCTCTGTCTTGTTCAAGTTTTTAATGAGAATGCCTTCAATTTTTATCCATTGAGAATGATGTTGGTCTGAGGCTTAGCATAGATAGCTTTTACAATGTTGAGATATGTTCCTGTTATACCTAGGTTTTCTAGTGTTTTGAACATGAAGGGATGCTGTATTTTGTCGAATGCTTTTTCTGCATCTATTGAGATGGTCATTTGGTTCTTATCTTTAAGTCTACTGATGTGATGAATTACATTTATTGATTTCCATATGTTGAACCAACTTTGCATCCCTGGAATGAATCCCACTTGATCAAGGTACACTATCTTTTTGATATGTTTTTGTATTCGATTTGCCAGAATTTTATTGAGAATATTTGCATCTATGTTCATTAGAGATATTGGTCTGAAGTTTTCTTTCTTTGATGTGTCTTTGCCTGGTTTTGGAATCAGGGTGACATTGGCCTCATAGAATGAATTTGGAAGTGCTCCCTCTTTTTTTATTTACTGAAATAAATTGAAGAATATTGGTTTTAGTTCTTCTTTAAAGGTCTTGTAGAACTTGGCTGTGTATCCACCTGGGGTTTTTCTTGGTTGGTGGAAGGCTTTTGATGGCATCTTCTATTTCATCACTCGAAATTGATCTGTTTAAATTGTGTATATCATCCTGATTCAATTTGGGGAAACCATATGACTCTAGAAATTTGTCAATGCCTTTGGTATTGGTATTTTCTATTTATTGGAGTACAAGTTTTCAAAATAATTTCTAATAATCTTCTGTATTTTTGTAATGTCTGTTGCAGTATTTCCTTTTTTATCGCATATGTTAGTAATTTGAGTTTTCTTTCTCCTTCTCTTTGTTAGCATGGCTAAGGGTCTGTAAGTTTTATTTATTTTTTTAAAGAATCAACTTTTTGTTTTGTCAATATTTTAAATTATTTCTTTTGTTTCAATTTCATTGATTTTAGCTCTGATTTTAATTATTTTCTATCTTCTACTGCTTTTAGTGTTGATTTGTTCTTCTTTTTCTAGGGCTTTGAGATGTAATGTTAAGTCATTTATTTGTTGACTTTTTCTTCTTTTAAGGAATGAACTCCACGCAATGAATTTTCCTCTTACTACTGCCTTCATAGTGGCTCAGAGATTTCAATACATTGTATCTATGTTCTTATTCACCTGTAAAAAATTTTTAATCTCCTCCTTGATGTCTTTTGCAACCTGTTGCAGTAATTCACGTGCAGGTCAGCATGAGAAAGAAAGAAGAAGCAGAGCAAGCAAAGCAGCAGCAGAAATAAAGTCCTTTATTGTATACAAGCAATCTTTTTATAGTATTGTGAACAAAGAAGGCAGCCTTCCAACAGCAATAAATCAGGTCTTTCAGCTAATTAAACATAGCATAAAGAAGTTTTACTTTCTAATCAGAAGTGACCCGCTTCTCATGGCTAATCTACTCTCGGCCTGGAGCATGCCGAGCTCTGTTCTTGTTAAGAACAGATAATAAAATTTTTCTCAACGCCCTACTAGCCCACTTGGCAGAACATCCTGTTTGCAGGCAAGTCCTCCCAAGGACAGCAGACACCTCGTTTTCAAGCATGTCCGCTGTTACCTTATCTAAACCTGGAAGGAGCCTCTCCTTTGCGAGCAGGCCCTCCCAAGGACAGCAGACACTTGTTTTCAAGCATGTCCGCTGTTACCTATCTATACCTTGACAGAATATCCCATTTGCAGGCAGACTCCATCAAGGACAGTAATAGTAACGCAGTCACATCTGATTCTCTGCACAACCCATTGTTCATTCAGTAGCATATTGTTTAGTCTCAAGGTGATGTATTAGCTTTTATTTTTACTTTATTGTTGATTTCTAATTTCATTCCATTTTGATCTGATATAGTGCAGGGTAGTATCTCTACTTTTTTATATTTGCTAAGAGTAGCTTTGTGGAGCTGTAGCTCAGTGTGCAGAGTGCTTGCGTAGCATGTGCAAGGCACTGGGTTCAATCCTTAGCAACACATAAAACTGAACAAATAAAATAAAGGCATTCTGTCCATCTACAACTACAACTCTATCTTAGAGGAGGATCCATGTGCTGCTGAGAATAAAGTATATTTGTTCATTGAAGGATGAAATATTCTATATATTTCAGCTAAGTCTAAGTTATTGATTATATTACTGAGTTCCATAGTTTCTTTGTTCAGCTTTTGTTTGGACGATCTATCCAGTGATAAAAGAGGTGTGTTAAAGTCACCAAGAATTATTGTGTTGTGGTCTATTTGACTCTTGAAATTGAGAAGAGTTTGTTTGATGAAGGTAGATGCTCCATTATTTGGGGCATATAAATTTATTATTGTTATATCTTGTTGATGAATGGTTCCCTTAAGCAGTATGAAATATCCTTCTTTATCCCTTTTGATTAACTTTGACTTGAAGTCTACTTTATTTGATACAAAGATAGGAACCCCTTCTTACTTCCACAGACCATGTGAGTGATATGATTTTCCCCAAACTTTCACCTTCAGTTTGTGGATGTCTTTTCCTATGAGATGAGTCTCTTGGAGGCAGTATATTGCTGGGTCTTTTTCTTAAATCCAATCTTCCAGTCTATGTGTTTTGATTGGTGAGTTTAGGCCATTAACATTCAGGGTTATTATTTAGACATGATTTGTATTCCCAGCCATTTTTGTTTATTTTTGGTATGTAACATGACTTGGTTTCTCCTTTGATTAGTTTTTCCTTTAGTGTAATACCTCGCTTTGCTGATTTTCACTGTTGTTTTTCAATTCCTCTTCATGAAATATTTTGCCGATGATGTTCTGTAGTGCAGGCTTTCAACTTGTAAATTCTTTTAACTTTTTTTTTTCATCATGGAGGTTTTTATTTCATCATCAAATCTAAAGCTTAATTTGCTGGATATACGATTCTTGGTTGGCATCCATTTTCTTTCAGAGCTTGATATATGTTCCAGGATCTTCTAGCTTTCAGGGTCTGCGTTGAAAAATCTGCACATAATGTAATTGGTTTCCCCCTATATAATCTGGTTACTTTCCCTCGTGGCTTTTAATATTCTCCCCTTATTCTGTATGTTAGGCAATTTTATTATAATGTGCCTTGGTGTGAATTTGTTGTACATTTGATGACCTGTAAGCCTCCTGAATTTGGTTTTCCAATTCATTCTTCATGTTTGGAAAATTTTCTGATATATTATTTCATTGAATAGATTTTTCATTCCTTTGGTTTGGCACTCTATGCCTTCCTCTATCCTGATAACTCTTAAATTTGGTCTTTTTATGCTATCCCATATTCTTGAATGTTCTGCTCATAGTTTCTTACCATTTTTACTGTGTGGTCTACATTCTTTTCAAGATTATATATTTTGTTCTCATTGTCTGAGGTCCTGTCTTCCAAGTGGTGATGCTTTCAATTGAACTTCTAATTTTGCTTATTGTTTTTTCACTTCAAGGATTTCTGGGTTTTTTTTTAGAACCTCTATCTCCTTATTGAAGTAATCTTTTGCTTCCTATATTTTTCATGTAGCTCATTGTCAAAATGATCTTTTGCTGCCTGTATTTGCTCACTTACATCATCCTTTAAGTCATAGAACATTTTAATTATGAGCATCCTGATCTGCTTCTCTGTAATTTCTTCTGCTGTGCCATGGATTCTAATAATATGGTTTCTTGATTTGTTTGGAGCACTTTCTTCCCTTGTCTTTTCATATTGCTTGTGTGTCTTCCATTTTAGTACTGTGGATCTAAGGTGTAACTGTTTTTACCCTATAGCCTTATAGTGTCCCTGTAGGAATCCAATACCTCTCCTTTGAGACAAAGGACAATGTTAGCAGCTCCCAATATAAACAATATCCACCCTAAAAAACAAATGTTTGCTATTAAAACGTTTAAAGTTTGGTCACAATGTACAGAAATGATAAATTCAATTATTATCTACAATATACTCAGTAGGTTTGTAAAAGGGTTACAATTTCTAATGGTGGACAAAGAACCTGGAGTGAGGAGTAGGATGATATGCTGAGGAGGTAGAAGGTGACAATGTAGAGTTATTATATCTTAGGAAGTGTGAAAGAGAAATCTAAAGAGGAAGATTAGTAACAGGAGAAGGGAGAGGAAGTAATTTGGGGTAGACAAGTAGGTGGGAAGACAGTAGAGTACATAAAATGAAGACACATATATATTAAGAAAAATAAAAAGTGTTAAAATTGTAGAAACTGGTGGGGAAAAAAAGAAAAAATATATACAACACAACTGTAATATATTATTCAGACATGTCAGTCCTCAAAATCCTAATTTATGCATAGTTCTTGGTTTCACATGTTTGGGATGTGAGGACAGGAGAATAGAGAGGGAGAGGAAAAAAAAATCTTGAAGGAAGAAACAGGTATTGTTTTGGTTGGAGATCATTATCTTTCCTGCTTCCCTTCTCATCTAATAGGTGGGGTCATCTATTGTTAATTGGTATGTCCACCCTCAGGCTGGTGAAAGTAACCAGGGTATCAATATGTCGGGGTAGCGGCTGCTGGAGAAAGCGGTAGTTAGAAACTGGGTACCTGGCCAGCCAGAGTTCCAAACTTGGAGTTGCCCCCACTGAAGATGGTGATGAAGGTGACCCAAGATGGAGGTACCTGCTTTCAGTGGTGGGGTGTTGGGTTGGGCGGGGGGAGCCAAGAACGATGGTATTGGACGATGAGTTCAGAGATGAGCTCTGTGCCTTGCAGTGTGTGGCTGTCAGTTGACTTCAGAGCCTGTGTGAGGTTCTTAGGTGCAGGCAGGCTACTGCATGTAAGGGACTATCTCCGCTGCTGCAGAGTCCCTTGAAGGTGGCTACCAAGGGAGCCCCACATTGGTAGATTGGGAGTGGTGGCGAGATTTCCTACTTATGGGAAGCTCCAGGGTGTCCTACATGGGAGCATCATTTGTGATTTCCCTAGTGTGGGTAGCTAAAAGTTCTGTGCGGGTGCTGCTGCCACTGATGGTCTCACTTGGGTACCCAGTAGTCCTGCCTGAGCAAGTACTTGGGTAGACCTACTCTGAAGTTGAGGACTGGAGCCCTGGACGGCCTGGGACGTGATTTCTGCCCTGGAGCAAGAATATTGCTAGCAGAGAAGCAGTATTTTCACTACTTGAGTCCCAGGTCACTGAGCGAAACAGAATACTGCCTCCCTCTGGCCTGCCATCTTGGATCTCTAGTTTACTTTTTTGATGTTCATCAGCATGCCACTCACTGAGAGGAGCTAATTTGATTTAAACTGGATCAGACATCACACCTGATTTCTCTGTCCATCAAGAAACATGAATCCTGATGGGTACGGTGGCGCATGCCTGTAATCCCAGTGGCTCAGGAAGCTGAAGTAGGAGGATCTAAAGTTCAAAGCCAGCTTCAGCAAAAATGAGACACTAAGCATCTCAGTGAAACCCTGTCTTTAAATAAAATACAAAACAGGGCTGGGGACCTGGCTCAGTAGTCTAGTGCCCCTGAGTTTAATCCCCAGTACTAAAAAGAAGAAAAAAAGAAATGTAAATTCTTCTGAGGGGGGAATGCCACATGTTCACATACACATACAAACAAACAACAAAAGAAAACTAGCAGTTTATGGGGGTGGCTAAACTGCCCCTTGATAACCAAGGACCATCTCTTCTGTGATTAAACAGAGCCCCACACAGCCATAGTTGAGGCATGAGTGGAATGGGCTCATTCAAGAATATACGTCTCTTAAATTTTTCACTTAATTTTTTTTTATGTCAGGAAATCAACTTTACAGTGATATTTGCTTGCATCTTTTTATGCATTTAGCCTCATCACAAATCCTTTTCAGGGGGAAAAAAAGTGAATGTGAAAGAAGAAGGGCATAGAACCTGGAGGATTCTGTTTCAGGTCCAGGATGTTGGGTTGGGAAGAAATGCAGGTTCTTCACCTGGCTCTGAAACTGTGTCTCTGGAAGCACTATTTTTAAGCTGGCAGTGTGTTACTGAAGGAGGAACAGACTTTGGATTAAGATCCAGGTTCAAATCCTGCTTCTGCCAGAGGAGAGGTCACTCACCTTTGACCCTTAGTTTCCTCATGGAGTTTTTTGACTACACAGTATCGACTTCCTGCTGTATACTTCCTTTTTCTTTTTTTAGAGCATTTTCAATTTTATTTTGGCCTAAAGGTCATGTCATATAAAAAAAATCCCTAGGCTTTGACTGCACAATGAAGGGAAAATATCTTGTTTTCCACTTCAAATGTGTGTCAGTTAGCTAAGGACTAGCAAATTATGTTTTTTACAAACCAATAAGTATATGTTTGCATGCACTTTCACTGCTTCTTAGTCTTTAAAGAGATTGATGCTTTAGAAAGTTTAAAAGTAAGTTGAAAAAAAAAAAACTTATGATAGAACTTCGAAAATACAGATGATTTGAAAGTAGGATCTGTACTGCCAACTAGTGAGAACCTGCTGTAGTTCCATTTTCTTCCAAGTTTAATGACTGAGATTTCTTTTGGAGTTTGAGTCCTTGTTTGGCCCCAGTCATGAGGTTATGGACTCTCAGAGCCTGTATCAGATATGAATGTGCTAAGGAATCTACCCAGAAGGAAGCAATTATACCATGAGAGGGTGGGGAGCACTTGGGCCTCTGGATTGTATCACCTTCCATATGACCCTGGATAGCTTGTAAGAAAGGCAGAGAAAGGCAATGGAAGAAGGGTCAGAGAGGGAAAGTAGGAATTTGGTGATAGAAAATGATGGGAAAGAGAGTGACCAACTACATGACTAGAAGTTTGAATAATGAAGACTGAAATGTGGACTTTCAAAAGTTTGTGATTCAGCTTGTGGCAATAAGTTGAATATGCATAAAATGTGCTTTTTATGTAGTGCAGTTGGCAGCACTGAACTGTCATGAAGAAAATCTGATTTTTATAGTCATCTTTGATTCTCCAGGTAAGTAAGTATGAACTCCGAGTCTTAGAGAAACACCAGATAGATCAATATTAACAATAGGAACAAATTTAGATACAGATAGGATTCTGATATAGACTGTTTTAGTCAGCATTTTTATTGCTGTGACCAAAAAATACCTGACAAGAGCAACTTAGAGGAGGAAAAGTTTATTTGGGGTTCACGGTTTCAGAGGTCTCAGTCCATAGAGTTCTGACTCTTTGGGTTTGGGCCTGAGGTGAGGCAGCATACTGTGAGGGAAGGGCCTAGGAGAGGAAAGCTGCTGAGTTCATGGCAGGGTCAGGAGGCAGAGAGGAAGAGAAGGAGCCGCAAGGAAGATGCACCCTTCCAGGGTACACCCACTGAATCATCTCCTCGGGTCATGTCCTACCTGTCCACAGTTACCACCCAGTCCATTCAAACTAGAATTGCCTGACTAGATTACAGCTCTCACAATTCAGTCATTTTACCTCTATTTCTGCATCCACAGGAACATTTGAGAGACACCTCCTGTTCAAACCATGACATAGAATATGTTTCAAAAGGTCCTAGAGTGTGTCCCTGTTCTTATTTACTGTAAATCTATTTTGTTAGTGATTAAAATTACTTGAATTTGGTAGGTCAGTGTTTACACATGCTTTATTGTCTGCTGAAAATTTTCCCACAACGGTATTTATCTTTACACTCTAGCAGTGTGCTTTACACATACTAGGCACTTGATAAATATTTGTTAATGGAATGAATAAATGATCAGTACTTATTGTACTAGATTTTAAATGGTGTTCAAAAATAATTTTTAAAATATTTTCTCTATTTTTCTATTTTGATACTTAAGTCAGACTCATTTTCCTACATTCATACCACCAAGATTTAAGCAGAACTTATGAAAATGAGCATCAAACATGTGTTGTATGTGTTTAAATGTGAATACTTTGCATACTCACCTGGTATATGTATCAAGTGTTACTTCCTTGATCTTTCTAAGAAAGAGAGCACCATGATATAGGGATAACCCACAGACACTCTACACAGAATACTGTGGTAGGAGCTGAGAGAGGTGGAGAAGAAGAATTGACAAAGATAGCAAGAATTGAATGGACTCCAGTTTCACTTGCTTTCATGATTTCTGTATATTCTTGAAACTTACACATAGAAGCAGGAGAGGAAGTAGAAAACTTAGATCTCCCCAAAAGGGAGAGGTACTAAGTTTTTTTTTTTTTAATTATAAGGCAGGAACACTGGGATTTTTCAGGTTTCTATTGTGACTGATAAAACTGAGTATGGACAAGAAAAGAGGAAAAGTGCAACAAATAAAAATTGGTACAAATGAGAATATAATTCAGAAAAAAATCCAGAGAGGAGCCTTGAAAGGGCCCTTGTTTATTTATTTTTTTAAAGATGATTGATTATGGTGAATTTATTCAATAGAGATTTAGACAGAGAAAAAGTCAAATCAAGCTGGATGGTATACAGAAGTTTTCATGGAAACAATAATTCACCTCTTCTTGAGATCAGCATTCCTCTGTGTTACTTCCAGAGTATGTTTCATTACTGTGTCCTTCCTTCCTTCATATTCTCAGTCCTAACAGTTATCTCTTTTTTTATTGGTTGTTCAAAACATTACAAAGCTCCTGACATATCATCTTTCATACATTTGATTCAAGTGGGTTATGAACTCCCATTTTTACCCCAAATACAGGTTGCAGAATCACATCGGTTACACATCCACATTTTTACATAATGCCATATTAGTGACTGTTGTATTCTGCTACCTTTCCTATCCCCTACTATCCCCCCTCCCCTTCCCTCCCATCTTCCCTCTCTACCCCATCTGCTGTTATTCAATTCTCTCCCTTGTTTTTTTTTCCCCTTTCCCCTCACAAACTCTTATATGTAATTTTGTATAACAATGAGGGTCTCCTTCCATTTCCATGTAATTTCCCTTTTATCTCCCTTTCCCTCCCCCCACTCGTCTCTGTTTAATGTTAATCTTTTCCTCATGCTCTTAATCCCTGTTCTGTTCTTAGTTGCTCTCTTTATATCAAAGAAGACATTTGGCATTTGTTTTTTAAGGATTGGCTAGCTTCACTTAGCATAATCTGCTCTAATGCCATCCATTTCCCTGCAAATTCCATGATTTTGTCGTTTTTTAGTGCTGCGTAATACTCCATTGTGTATAAATG